>NW_004524923.1:110140-127806 GCF_000260255.1 Octodon degus
ACCCCACAAGAGAACCCAAACTGAGAATGTTAAAAGCATAGTCAGGTGTTGGTAAACTAGGGGGACAAAAGCGGGGGGGGGGTGTTTGTAGTTCAGTGCTTAAGAATTTTTAGAGCTTTTTATACAAAAAAATTTCAAATATTTGGAAAATGATATGAGAAATATAATGAACCCCTGTTTACATATTAGCTTGAACTACCACCCACTCCTCAGTAATCTTTATTTCCTGCATACCTCCTTTCTGTTACTAAGGAATTGTGTTTTTTTATTTAGTTTTGTTGTGTTTTTGTATATGATGGCATTTCAATTTTTAAAACAGGGTGAGGGAGATGGCTCAGTAGCATAAGCGCTTGCCTGGCAAGTGCAAGGGTCTGAGTTCAATCCCTGGTTCCACAAAAATAAAAAAGAAAAAATAAATAAATTTTTAAAAGAAGGGTCTCTGGGGGCCAGAGAGGTGGCTCAGTGGAATAAGCGCTTCCCTGGCAAGCGCAAAGGCCTGAGTTCAATCCCTGGTTCCACAAAAAAAAAAAAAAAAAAGGTCTCTCTATTGCCCAAACTGGTAAGAAAACCTCTGGGTTTAAATAATCCTTTTGCCTTACTCTTCCAAGAGCTGGGACTACAAATATGCACCAGTGTGCCAAACTTGTGACTATATTGTGAAGCAGAAGTTTTGATCTTTTGGAGATACCTTCTGAACTATTTATAGATGAGAGGAGATTATGCTAAAATCATAGTTTCTATAATCCCTGTTCATCCAATGCTTTCTCAATCCATGTTCTATATACCCCAACAGCCAGGAGGTTTGTGGCATGATTTTCTTTGTGTGCTGAAACAAGCAGCATAGTACAATCTGAGAACTGGGTCATACATCTGTCTGCCAGGCCAGCTTTGACTAATATCTCTAGGAAGACAAAGCACAGGGAACAAAAGAAGCTGGGGTCAAGACCCTCTGGTGGCACCACCCTATGAGAAATATGTGTGAAAGGATAATGAACAGTCAGTCTCATCCCAACTGCTAACAAATCCCTCAAAAAGAATAGGACTAAGCAATATCATAGGCCGAATTAGTCCAGTATGGTAACAGAAGTAGTACTGATAGCTACTGTGTGCTGAACACTTGTATATACTAAGAAGAGCTTTACATGCACTATTCCTAATCCTTACAGCCCAAGGGAGGTATTATTGTAGCCTGAATTTGTAGATGAGGAAATTGAGGCTCAGAAAAGTGGTGTCCCAAAGATCACTCAGCTCTGAATGGGCTGGGGTTTCAGGTCAGCTTGACTATGAAAGCTGCAGTGTCTCTAGGAAGCATAAAGCATGGGGACAAGTGAAGACGGGATCAAGATGCTTTGGTGGCTCAGTTCTCTGGTGGTAATGTCTCCTATCTTAAGTTTTGAACAACAATTCTACCAGCTTTGTCTGTGGGGCCCTTTAGGACACATCTGAGGCCTGATCACTAAAGGGAGGGTCTCAGAAACCCACCTTTCCAGATGCCTTCACCCTTCAACACAAAGGAGAACATACCTGCCCCCAAGGCTGAGCCTGCTTGTTCTCCCCATCCAGCCTTTAGCTGACATTTATCCAAGTAATTCCTGCATGGCTCCTAAAGCAGTCGAAGGCCCCCTGAGTCTACCTGGCCTTCCAGGGCAATTAAAACCAGTCCTGAGCCCTGAGGACAGAGGCTGAGAGAAGGGTTCCCACATCATCTTGGAGATCCTTAACACTCAGGACCAGATATAGACTCCACTACCCTAAGGGCACTTGGCCCTGACTGGGAGGCATTGAAAGGTATGCAGAATGACTTCTTTGCCACCTTCATATAATTTCTCTCCTTTTTTTGTCTATATTCTTGGGTGAGTTCTACTTCACTGCCAGACTTCCTGATCATATGTATGCTGATGGCTGTCATTGGTGCTGACCTTTTACCTGGAAGTCTCAGACCTATATCCTAACATCTATTACTCTGCTTGTCTGGATAAACAAATAGACCTGGAATTCGGCAGTCTGCAAATGAACCCATTTCTTTCTGTAGCCTTCTGTCACTGTCAGAGCTTCTTGTGTCCCTGTCACCTCTTTAGTGCTCATCCTGAGAAGCTTAGTCGTTTCTGGTTTCTTCCTCTCAGCAAAGCAAGCATTCAGATGTTTGCTGAATGAGTTACTGAATGAGTCCCACCATGAATCACAGTTCTTTATCAGGCAAATTCACAATAATCTAGCCTCTTTCTCTTCATTTTCAAACAACTTCACACAAAGAAAACTAAGAATACCTTCACCTTAAAGCTGCAGTCTTTTTTCTCACAGACTAATAGATGATTTTGCTAAAGAAACAACTTTTTCACCAAGTGTATTCCATGTGGACTGCTTTATATTCTACTTCAAAGCTTACTGTATAGCACAACAGCCTGCCTTCCAGTAATTTTAAAGACTTTCAATGACTGCAAATTAGCCTATCACATTGTCATGTAATCACTTCACCAGCCCCATATTTTGAACCTTTGAATTGTTTCCAGGTTTTTACTATTTGTTCCTTTGTGCACTTAGCAAAGTAGCTGGCCTTATTTGCTTCTGCTGGTTAAAATATCCCTGCAGGGGGAGAAATGTTGAGAAGTTACAGGTCAGGAATGGGAAGAAGACTTCCAATGAACACTCTCGAATTCAGAGCTGTGTAAATTTACTGGCTATTCAAAATACAGCAGGATACAAAATCAATGCACAAAAATTAATAGCATTCCTGTACACCAATAATGAACCACCAAGAAAGAAATTAGGAAACCAATACCCTTCCCAGTAGCATCAAGAGAAATTAAATACTTATGAATTAATCTAATGAAGTGAAAGACTTCTAGGGTGAACACTGTAGAGCTCTGGCAAAGGATATCAGAAAATGGAAAGATAGTATGTTCCTGGATATTGAACCAATTTGTCGAAATGGTCATACTAACAAAAGTCATGCATACATTTAGTGCAATCCCAATGAAAATACCAACAACATTTCTCACAGATCTAGAAAAGGCAGTCTTAAAATTTATACTGAACCAAAAGATACCCTAAATAGCAAAACCAATACTGGGCAATAAGAACAAAGCAAGAAGCATCACAGCCTCAGATTTCAAATTATACTACAAAGCTACAGTGGCACAAACAGCATGGTATTGGCACAAAAATAGACGTGGCCAGACATGGTGATGCATGCCTGTAATCCCAGCACTTGGGAGGTTGAGGGAGGAGGACTGCCATGAATTCAAGTCCAGGCTGGATTGAAATCTTGTTTTAAAAGAATAAACAACCTCCTCCCCCAGATATGTGGATCAATAACACAGAAACATTCTATCTGTAGTCCCAGCATTAAGGAGACTGAGGCAGGAGGATCACTGTGAGTTTGAGGCAGTCTGGGCTACCAAGTGAGTTCAAGCCCAGTCTGAATTCCATAGCAAAACCCAGTCTCAAAAAGGCAAAATAAAAACAAGAAGGACAAGAACAAAAATTTAAGGTTTCTAGAAAACAAGCGGTAATATGTAATCATATATACAATCTTACATACCTATATCTGTTAATCTGAGCAACAGATTTGACAATAAAACAGGTACTGTATCAAAAAATGCAAAATAATAATAGTAATAATAATAATAATACTGATAAGGCTGCAGGGGAAAAGGAAGACTTCTATTTTGTTAGTGGGAGTGTAAACTAGTATAAATACTATGGAAATTAGTGTAAAGATTTCTCAAAAGCCTAAAACTAGAAATTCTATTTAGCCCAGCTATTTCCTTGCTACATAACTTCCCCAAAGAGTTAAATACATCGTATTACAACCATACATGCATTCTCATGTGTACAGCAGCACAATTCATAGTAGTTAAATCTCGGGAATGTGCTATATAGTCATCAGAAGAATGAATAAACAAATGTGGTCTTTACACACACTGGAGTACTATTCTGCCATAAAGAAGGACAAGTTTGAATCATTTATAAGAAAATGGGTGCTCCTTGAGACAATAATATTAAAGTTAGGCACACAAGATTAAATAGTACATGGCTTCTCTCAATGAAAAATCCAAAATATAAATAATCCAAAGAGGAAATTAAAAAGACATTTAATAGGAAACAGGGAAATAGATCTTTTATGAAGAAATAGAGAGATGGGGAGGGAGGAGAAAGGAAAGGAAAATAAAAAGAATTAAGATGTCCCAACTCTCCATGATGAATGTAATTATTGTATACTCCAAAGATGTACTATTAATTTTTTTTAAATTAAGAAAAATATGTCCAGGGGCTGGTGAGATGGCTCAGTGGTCTAAAGCACCTACTTAGAACAAGCTCAGCAAAGCACAGGGACCGCGGTTCAATCCCCCAGCACCACATGCCAGCCAGCCCCACCCCCTGGTGGGCTGAGCTGGCCACACACACACACACACACACACACACACACACACATAAATAAAATTTAAAAAAAAAGAAAAATATGTCCAGAAAGCTTATAGTCCATCAGGCATTGCACTAGAAGTGGGCTCTAGCAATGGGCCTACACTCGCAACGTGGTAGCTTGATCTGTGTTCTTCTGAAAGTATGTACAATATACATTGGAGACCTAGAGAGACGGTAGCGTCTCGGGGAATGGCATTGCCATGAACCTTGAAGGATGGCTAGGGGTCAGTGGGGCTGGTAAGAGACTGTCAGAAGACAATGGATCAGAAGGGGAGGAAGGTACTTCCTCATTCAACAATGAGACTATATTGGATGCGCTGTGAAACTGAGGAGAAAGGAGATCTTTTCAATACTGAGGAGTGAACCCAGGGCCTCTGCACTGAGCTATATCCCCAGCCTTTTAAATTTTATTTTGAGGTAGAATCTTGCAAAGTTGCTAAGCAATGCAGGTTGGGCTCAAACTTGCCATCTTCCTGCTTCAGCCTCCCAGAGTTTTGGGGTTATAGCTGTATGCCACCATACCCAGTGTAATGACACTTCTAAGAAAGGTAGAAATCAGTGTAAATGGGCTTCAGATCCAGGTCTGGAGTTGGGATTTGATCCTCAGTGCAGTGGGAGCTTTAGAGAGCTTAAAACAGGCTACAAAGAAGATGAGACCAGTTTGAAAAAGCCACTACGTCCAGTCTCAGTTACCATTTTAGCACACCCTGCAGGCATGGCCAGCATGGCATGCCAGGGATCAAGTTGTTTTGTTTTGATCTTGTGTGTGTGTGTGTGTGTGTGTGTGTGTGTGTGTATTTTTTAGGGAAGGGTCTACAGGGTGTTCAGGGTCGCACTGTAAGATTGAACTCTTAATGATCTGCCTGTTTACAGCCTCCCAAGAGCTGTGATTACATCTGCGTGCCACCACACCCAGTCTCAATTGCCAGCTTAGCGCGCCCCAGGGGCGGGACCAGCACAGCAGGCCCAGGGATTGAACCCCAGCCCCTGCACCTGCTTGCAGGTGCTTTAATCCGCTGAGCTATTTGGCTGGCCCTTGCTTTTGATTTTTGAGATAGGGTCTCGCTATGTAGTCTAGGCTGGCCTTCAATTCACGAGGTACCCCAGGGTGGCCGTGAACGCTCATTGACCATCATGTTGCAGCCTCCTGAGTACTGGGATCACAAGCGTGCACCACCAAGCTGCACACGACAGCGGTTTTTGGCAGCAATCCCTCTAACAGCATTATAGTGAGCAGAAGAGGAGAGTTGAGCTGGCAGCAACCACTGGAGTCCAGGAGACATCGACCAGGGCATGCAGTAGGAGCACCAACTGTCCCAGAAGGCCATCTGGTTTTCAGCTTGGAAGGCCCTTCCCTCAGGCAGCTTGTGAAGCACAGGCAAATGGGGCTGGTTGGTCATTCCAGCCTGAGCCTTGCAAGCCACTGGAGACCATCAGGAGGTTCTCCTGAGCCTCACCTGACCTGAGAGTTATCTGATGCAATGCTGCCTGGGGACTTTGGAAGCACTCTGTCTGCTCTACCCTGTGCCCTCAAAGGCCCCTCTCCACCAGCACTTCTATACTCCCTTTTGCTACATTCAGACCCGATGAGTTCCGGATGCATGCTGAGATATGGTAAGAAAACACCACTCACCCCCTTTCCAGGCTTCTCCTCTATCCCCCTCACAAAACTGAGGCACTATTCCTCTCAGAGTGCACTATTCCCTGTGCCACAAGCTTTTGTGTGTGCTGGATCCCCACACAGAATATGTTCCCCACTTTGCAGCCTGTGAAAGCTCATTGCAAATAACACTCTCCACAGATGAATACCATTACCATGGAACAGCTTCTGGGTGACAGACACTGCGTCAGGGGCTTTTTGCATTTTACTGCTACTCTTTATAGCAAAGTGATTAGTTCCTTTTACCAGAGGAGGAAAACAAGGCTCACAGAATGCAAGTGTTTCACCCAAGGTCACCTAGCTAGTAACCTTCCTGTCTCCTTTGTAATTTCCTGATGCCCCCCATTCTTGTATGGATGATAAATGCATTCATTTCCTTTCTTCTCCTTCTTTTTT
This sequence comes from Octodon degus, assembly GCF_000260255.1. Classification (NCBI taxonomy): domain Eukaryota; kingdom Metazoa; phylum Chordata; class Mammalia; order Rodentia; family Octodontidae; genus Octodon; species Octodon degus. The sequence goes on from NW_004524923.1 coordinate 116,622, forward strand.
TTTTTTTGTATTTAGTACAGAGTGTACAGGGTCTCACTACACAGATCAGACTCGTAATGATCCTCCTGTTTTCAGCCTCTCAAGAGCTGGGATTACAGGCACAAGCCACTACGTCCAGTCTCAGTCACCATTTTAGCACACCCTGCAGGCATGGCCAGCATGGCATGACAGGGATCAAACCCCGGTCCCTGCGTCTGCCTAAGCAGGCACTTTAGTCCACTGAGCTATCTGGATGGTCCAATAAAAGCATTTCTTTCATTCTTTTCCCACTTCTTTGACTCAACACACACCCAGCTGCAAGCCTAGTACAGTATCAGACTCCTAGCACATAAGGCTGCAACAGAAATGTGCTGAGTGATCAGCTTATATATGTACTTTCTATAGTAATTAGCTTGGTGCCTGACATTAAAGAGGTTCTCCACTACTACTTTGAAATGAGCTGAAATTAGAATACCTAATGAAATAAGGGTGTGATGGAGGATGAGCATCTGAAGACAACAGATGGTGGCAGAACCTAAACTATTCAGGGCTTTCTGGAAACAAGTCATTCTCAAGGCTGAGGTTTACCTCTGAATGCAGAAAGAGGAATCATAGCACTTCTTCTCGGAAAAAGCTCCCCTGCCCACTTAATCATCTTTTCCTTCCACTTTTCCTTCTGTCTTTGTTTTATTGTTGCTCTTTTGAAGTCTCGGAGGAGTCCAGCTTATCTCAGCTCTCCATTCCTTGTGGTGGGGAACTCATTGTCGTCTTTTTGGGGGCCACCCTTCCAAGGCCTTTACCCCTCACCATTTTCACCAAAGCATGTATCTTCCACACAGCCTCTGTCACTGCCCCAGTCTGGCCTGGCAGGCGCTTCTCTGTGTGCCCCACATCATTCCATGCAGGTGCGTGTTTTCCCAGCTGCTGCCCACACTGGACTGTGACTTTCTTGAGGCAGGAAATCATGTTACCCTGAATCACTTGCAAATGAAATTGGCAGCCCTTTTGTAACTCTTGGCCACCCTTCCTTTGTTTCTGCTCAATCGAGGGAGCCAACTTTTGTTGGTTTTCGTTGCTTGGTTAAATTGCAATTGGGAAATCATGAGCACTGGAAGTTTGGGGTTTCACTGTTGGCCTACTTCTCTCCTGCTCTTTTGCTATGTTCCCTGGTGTTTTTATCCCACTCCATTTGGCTCCATACACCCCAGCCTGGTGGCATGTTTTAGAGGGGAAGCGTAGTTAAATCAGGGTCTTCACCAAAGCCCACTGGCCCACTTTGAGGGCCCAGGAGTCCTGACCTTCCTTGCTGATGCAAGCGTTTACTTAAGTGATGACCCTGCACCAGGCCTTCAGCCAGATGTTAGGAAGACAAAGGCAGAAAACAGTCCTGCCCTTGTGTGCCTCTGGCTCCATGTGTGACCTTCAGCCCTCTTCAGATTGCCTCTATTTACCCATCTGAAAGCAGAGGAGAGGGGAGAGCTGGTCTGTAAGGGCCTTGGGGCCCCGGCATTACAGGTCTCATCCAAACTGGGTACAGGCCCCTCCACATCTGCTTTCCCCCAGAAGAGCCAGGCTTTCCTCCTTACTTCTTCTGAGCATTGCCTCCCCTGCATGTGAATGAGCAGCTCTAAGAAGCACTTAGAGAAGCCCAGCTGGTTCAGGGGGAATAAAACAAAGAAGAGGAAGAGAGAAAGGGCTGCATATCAGTGGCCATCTAGAGCATCTTGGGGAATGAAAATACACACTGCCATACCAAAAACCTTCCTAAACTCATCTGAAGAGTCATGTTAATCAGTGTCATCAGGTACGCCAAGCCAGAGTGGGAGGAGGGAAGAACATAGAGTTCTGTTCATTTTCCTCGAAAAGCCTCAGGAGTCAAAGTTTCCTTGCACTTGTAGGACACTTGATACAATTTTTTTTTTTTTTTTGTATCCTGGCAACCTTTCAGTGCCATTCAACAGATTCATTTTGTTTGAGACAGGTCTTGCTCCCTGTAGTCTGGCATGGCCTTGAACTTGCTATGTAGCCCAGGGTGAGTGTGAATTTGGGATCTTCCTCCCTCAACCTCCTGGGTGCTGAGATTACTGGCATGCATCAGCAAACCTGGTAAAAAGGTGATTTTGAGTACCTTTTATATTCAAGACCTTATACTGGAAATATTGACCTTTTCTTGCACGACACACTGCACATTCAACTGTACAACTGTGATTTTTCATTTGAATGTCTATCTCCCCCACAATCTCCACCATTGAGACTGTGAACTGAACGAAGACAAGAATTATGTTTGTCTCCTCCCTCATCAGATACATAGCATATAACAGTGACGGCCAAACTGGGGTCACTCAATAGACAGTGACAAAAAAAATCTAGAGGTCTGGGACCTTGGGACAAGCTTTAATTTCGCAAAGGTTGGTACCTTTTTGTATGAAATATAATAGGTATTCAACAGTCATACATGAATTAAATGAATAATATTAGTAAATACTTTTAGAGAGTCTACTGTATACCAAGCCTTGTGCTAAACATTTTACATTTATTTACTTGTTACATTCTCAAGACAACCCCGTGAAAACTATACATTACTGTTATCCCCATTTTATAGATGGAAAAACCAAGGCATAGAAGTTCACCAACTTGTAAGTAGAATAGCTGAGATTTGAACTCCAGCTGTCTGCAGTCCTGCTGTCCATGAATTTAACCACTACACTATACTGCCTTCCAACAATGAATACTTAAACTGAGCATTGGAGAGGTAAAGCAATTTCAAAGAGGAATTTTCACAGGAAGAGATCAATGGTGGAGCTAAGACCAGAACCCAGGTCTCTCTCATACTGCCTTAGAGTATCTTGTGCTCTTACAGAGCTCCTGGGAATGGAAACACAAAGAGACATCTAAGAAGTCTAGAGATTTGTGCAAAAAAACAACCTTTTCAGGGTTCCCAGCTAAGGCCTAAGTGATTCTGTTTTCCTGCACTGATTCATGAGACTCTGCTACACCTAGAGCCACTCAAGGCCATTTCTGCCTTATTGCAACTGGGTGCATGCGGAGAAATAATACATTCTGGGGAGGTCAGATAGGCTGCTCTGCATCGTAATGTGTGTGTAGGAGTCAGGGCGGAGTGGTGAGTGGGGAGGACTGGAGGAAAGGTTTGATCAAGCCTGACCTAATCCCAGCAGGTAATCAGATGCAATGAAAAGAGATTGTACAGAACATCCGTAAGCAATCCAGCTTAAGAGGTTTAGAGCTTCTGGTTGGGCTTCTTGCCTCAGCAGAACAGCACCATGGTCGCAGTCTTCTCCAGGCTTGATGTTCAAGAAGGCCTCCAAACACTCTGTGTTATGCAGTGGATTGCAGTCTATGTAATTTTAGGTGAGTAAACCATAGGCCTGGAAAACACATGGGAATTAACCAAGAAAGAGCCCTGGTGTCCCTAGATGAGAAAGGCCCAATGTGCTTATCTGCTCGGTTCCTTCAACACTCCCAGTAGAAAGGACTGGGGTGGAGGCACAAAGGCAAGAGTGAGGCTGTGGTTGTTCTGGTTTAAAGATTACTTCAGCCTTCTCAGGAGATGTTCCCTATGAACTGTGGCTGGAAAGACTCATATTTGGGGACAGGACAGACAGAGGTGGCAGTGTCTTGTAGAATTGGTGTTACTAGGTAGGTATAAAGTAGTTTTTTTAGTGTCAGTTTAGGGTGAGAGAATTCTGTAAAATCTGGGGGCTTTCTGGGTAACTCATTGAGAAAGCTCTATTTGTTGCTGGACTCAGGAAAGAACAGTCATTGGTGCTGGACACATAGGCAGACCAACAGTTCTACCCCATTCCCAGCCAGAAACCAGAGTCAGTTTATGGGAGCAAATTTGAAAGCTGGATGAGAACTAATGTCATCCTAAAGGATAGGACAGGTAGGGGACTGCTGGTTCCAACCACTGGCAGGCTATATGACAATCTTAGGGTAGACATTCTGAACCAAGAATTTGGGATTCATTGGGGTACTGAATTTGGATGGAAAGAATATCTCTTTACCTTCATGCTCTCTAGTTAAAATGTAGAATCTCTTTCAATAACGAATGTAGACAATAACCCCAGATGTGTTAGCAGCATCTGTCATCAGGCATGAAAAGATTTGCACTTCATATTAGAGTAGTTACAAGCATCCTGAAATTTTGTTTGTGCCCACAACTACTGCAAAATTCCAGAGGCTATCATTGGTACTGTCATTGTATGTGGTTTTTAATGCAAAATTAAGAACCACATTTGTTACTGGGCCATCTTTTGAGTAATACTGTGATAGCTACATTTTAACATAATGGATTTCCTTTTTATTTTGTGTTTTGGAAAATATTATTCAGGAAAGGGGTCCTCATTAGATGGCCACATGGATCCATGGCCCCCCAAAATGTAAAATTACTGAGGAGCTTGACACATCAACAGTTTCACTTCAGCTGTATCAGGACATGGAAGTGATTTTATTTTTGGTAAACTTGTCTGTTTATATATCAGGGATCTGGCCAAGATCCCCAACTGCCTTCATAAGAGGTATTGCAAAATGATGCAATAACAGACAAATTTAGTAATATGTGATGGAGGGGGGCTGTGAGGTCAGTGCTTCAGGATGGGCAGAGACAAAGACACTCCAAGCCAGCCAGTATTTATTGGCCAGTGTGTGTGGGGTGATTTCCTGGAACAACGTAGCGGCTGTGGTAGAATGGGTGAGTTTAATATCATAAAGGAAACAAGCCAAGATCCAGCCCCACATCTGGGTGCTAAACTCACTGACCAGGAGAGAAAGGTGATTTTCACATTCCAAAGGCAACTTACAAGGCAGACGGAGTAAGGAGAGCCTAGGACATCCTGCATCAATTTACAGTTTCTAGTCCTCAACATTTGCATCTTTCCATAACTTGCTCAGACTCATTTAACAAGTTTCAGCCCTCTGCTAGAAAAGTAAAGGGCACAGGAGTGTCCTAGGAGATTCAGCATTGTGTGGCAGTTACTATTTCAAGCCTGGGTCGCTCAAAGAGCGGGAAAAGAGAGGTCAGAGAGAGTAGGGAGAAGTGGTCAAGAAAGGAAGTGCTGTGGTGTGGACTGGGGATGCAGCTCGGTGGAGATGCTTATCTAGCACATACTAGGTTGGCCCTGGGTTTGACCCCTGCACTCCTTCCCTAAAAGAAGAGAAAAGGAAAAAGGGAAAAAGCAGGGGTGGGGGGAAGAAGAGCTGCAACTCCTTTTTGGTGTGGGATGTCACCCACAGAAGGCCTTGGCATAACCCTTGAGCACAAAACTCACATTGTTTTGGCTCGCCAGAGGCAATTTTCCTCATTAAAATTGGTCATATTTTTCTCCCAGAAAATAACTCTTTCTCAAGTAGTAGTTTTTTTTTTTTTTTTTTTTTTTTTTGAAGAGTCTACAGGGTGTTCAGGGTCTCACTACTAGATCAGACCCGTAGTGATCTGCCTGTTTACAGCCTCCCAAGAGCTGGGATTACAGGCTCGCGCCACCACACCCAGTCTCAATTGCCATCTCAGTGCGCCCCGGGGGCAGGGCCGGCACGGCAGGCCCAGGGATCGAACCCCAGCCCCTGCACCTGCTTGTAGGCACTTTAATTCGCTGAACTATTTGGCTGGCCCTTGTCAAGTACTGTTTTATCTCTTCCTTTTTGTCTTTCTAAGGACACTGTCTCTGGGTAGGCAAAGGATAAAAGATGTGTCAAAGGCCTAGAAAGCAAGTGTTAGCTCCTACCAATGCTGTCTTCCCACTAAATCTCATCTATTTCTAGTCACCCTGGAAGAGTTGGAGGAGTATTAGGGACCCGATGGCACTATAGTGTCATCAGTTCAAAACACAAGTTTATAGTTCAGTGGGACTGAGTAATTCACAGTGTCATATATCCATCATCACTGTCCATCTCTAGGTTCACCCATCTGGTCAGAAATTTCTTTCTCTCTCTCTCTCTCTCTCTCTCTCTCTCTCTCTCTCTCCTTCCTTCCTTCCTTTCTTCCTTCCTTTCTTTCCTTCTTTCTTTCTTTGGTACAGGATCTCACTATGCAGCTAAGACACATAGTTATCCTCCTGTTTTCAGCCTCCCTAGCGTTGGGATTACAGGCATGTGCCACCATGCCCAGTCTTTGTGGCTGGCTCAGTGTGCCCAGGGCACAGGGTAGGCATTGCATGTGGTGTCAAGGATTGAACATTGGTCCCTGCACTTGCCTAAACAGGCGCTTAATGCGCTGAACTATCTCACTGGTCCTCAGAAATGTTTTCTTTTTAAAACTAAACAATATTACCTTTTTTGGATACACTCAATACTGTTTCTCATTCACAGTCATTGATGGGCACTTCCACCTCTTGGCTTTTATGCATAATGATCCTACAAACATGGGTGTATAAAAATGTCTTTGAGACTAATTTAGTTGTTTTAGATATAAACTCAGAAGTGGAATTGTCGAATCATATGGTAACTGTCTTCAAAAAAATTTTTTTATTTTTTTTGAGGAGTTGCCAAGTTATTTTCCACAGTGGCTACATTGTACTACATTTTCACCAACAATGTACAAGTGTTCCAATTTCTCCACATGCTCACCAACACTCATTTTCTGTTTGTTTTGGCTATTGTTGTTATTGCTGTAATTATACTAATGGATGAGAAATGACAGCTCACTCTGTGTGTGTGTGTGTGTGTGTGTGTGTGTGTGTGTGTGTGTGTGTGTGTGTTTTCTGGTCCTGGGAAGTGAACTAAGAGCCTTAGTACTGAAATGCATTCCCCACCCTTTTTTATTTTTATTTTTATTTTTATCATTTTTATTTTTGAGACAGGGTCTTGCTCAGTCACTGAGCTGCTCAGGCCAGGCTGGAACCTGTGATCCTCCTCCCAAGCATGCTGCAATAAGTTTGCACCACCAGGCCCACCCTCATTGTGGTTTTGATTTGCACTTCCCTAATGATTGCTGAACTTAGACATCTTTTCAAGTGTTTCTTGGCTGTTTGTTGTGACGTCTTTTAGAGTACCATTCCATTTGTCTTTTACTCCTCATTTAGCTGTTGAACACTCTGATTTTGTTCTGTTAGTGATGATGCTAGGATTTAAAAGAATCCTGTGTCTTGGAAATTACCAAGATAGCTACAACATCTGACAGGGTGTGATTCCACAGAAGTGTAAAATATATTATAATCTCTTTTCCAGTAGTTATAGAGCAAATATTAATTATAAGTCCTTGAGAACTCTTTGCTGGGACTACAGTAATTAGTTAATAAAGGCCCTTTACTATTAATTACAGAGATGAATCAATCATTTATTCAACCATTATCCATATTTTATGCATCAGTACTGAACAAATACACAAATCGCCACAATGTAAGATTGTGGGACGTGAAAAGAAGAGCCACGACAGAGAAATACTAGGGTGCTAGAGAAGGAAAGGTGGGCGGGGCAAGGGAGGCAGGCCAGGAAAGCTGTGGTGTGGTGAATGGAACAGGAGTTTGGGAGTGGTTTGGAATGGGACAACAATTAGCTAGGTGACTTTGGACAAGTACCTGCATCTCTCTAAGCCTTAGTAGTTCCATAGTCTCAGCCTGATCCACAGGAAATGCCCCCGCCGAAGAGCAGTCTTCCTTCTTTGCTCCCTCTCTCCTTCTCATTCACATTTTCTCTCAGGCTCAGAGCCTCTCCCACTGATTTTCCTCTTCCTGGATGATGTTCAGAACTGTGGCTGATTGTAGAGCATTATTGGATGTGATGGAGAGAAAATGGGGAAAAGTGGGAGAAAAAAGGCGAAGGACAGGAAGGAGGAAGTGAGAAGAGACGAATGAGTTGGGGGAGATGTGGGGTACAAATATTCGTGGTCCTTATACTTGGGCAATGGCTCTGGCAGCCTTTCTGAGAAGCAGTCTCCACTCAGGAGAATGCTCTGTATCTAGCTCTTCGTGCCTTATCTCATCTCCCAGAATTTTACACTGTCCTGCTTTCTGATCCCCCATCCCCTAGCCCCTAGTCTAATACTCTCCATTCTACTGTCTGCTCTCAACAGGCTCTTCCAAAAACAACTTTGATTGCACCATTTCCTGCTCAAAAATAGGCGGTGGTTTCCTGTTGTTTTCTAGAAGATGGACAAATGGATTAGCTATGGCATTCAAGGTCATTCTGCCCTCTCTGATTCTGACCCTTTCCCAGTTTATCCTGCTAATCTTTCCCTCTATGACACTTCAATTTTGGGCAACCTAATCACAAAATAAATGAGAAATAAACCTTCCTTCTCTTTCTTCCCTGCTCTGAGTATTCCCTCTACTGGAAATATGCCATGGTAGCCCTTCTTGGACTCTACAGAGACTATACACTGTTCTGGTATTTTAGAAATAGTTGTCACCTGCCTCTGCCCAATTCTACCTTGTATGGTGAACACACAAGAGCAGTCTGTTTTTTCCTGAAGGGATTGATAAACTTTCATTAATATACCATTTAAAAAGAATAAAGAAAAAGGAAAACTTAAGATCTGGACTATAATGCATAATATTAGAGTAGATTTATATAGTTATTCCAAATTTTACAGTGATACAATGACCTGAGAGTTTAAAACTCTCACTGTTATCACTGGTTATTTTACAATTATTGGTTTAGTCTACCAGTTCAAGCAAACATACTAATGCATTTGCTTTCCTTCAGAAATCGTAAAGTTTACATAAAGTCTGGCCCAAAACTTTGTGTTGATTAATTAGAAGTAATTCTGGGTAACACGCTTTGCAAAGATACATGAATGACTGAGAGTTTTCAATGCATTTTAAAAACAAAAGTTTTTAAAAATTTCACAAAAGACCATCTTTACTTTGCTTGAACAATGTATTTTGGAAAGGTTAACCTTGAGAAATCATTTAAAGATAAATAAGATTAACAGCCATAAGGAATACTATTTATAAAATAAATGCAGTTACAGAAGCTCCTTCTAAAAAGAACTAAACATAATGATTTTTGGTAGGATAGGTGCACAATGACAGACCCTGTCCAGAGGACTCAGGGTACTGTCACACCACATAGATTGGTAGTGCCAATTGTCAAACAACAGAAAATTTGCTTTGTTTAAAATTGGGCAATGAACTGTATGTGAACAGTGAATTTTATTTTATCACTCTCACCACAAGCATCAGAAATGTCTCCCTGCAGAGCGTCATCACTTGCTGGTCTGCATTTCTTGCTTTAAGTTCACAGTCTTCCTCGGAGAGGAAGTCAGGGCTGTCATCCAGGTCCAAGCCTTCCTGCTGGGCCAGCACAAGAGAATGGGGTGAGGATCATCGTGACATTAGTGTCAGGCCAGTGTGGTCCTCACATGTCTTCCCCTCACCTGTTGCTCCCACCCTGCATCTGCAGCTTGGCACCACAGAGAACGCCCCCGTACAGCAGTTTTCAGACAGCCTAAGACTGTTCCACCTTTGCAAGACTGTGCTGCTTTAAAAGAAAAGGTTTAGTACTGATTTTGATGTCTTTTGTCCCTCCTAACCAATAAGTCCATGAGAGTAGGAGCCATTTCTTGTCATTATATTTCTCAGGAGACCATGCCGGACACTATACTGATGATCCTGCTAGATTTCTTCTTTTGTTAATGATTTATTTATTTTTTTATGTATTTAGTACAGGAGCTACAGGGTCTCACTACACAGATCAGACTTGTAGTGATCCTCCTGTTTTCAGCCTCCCAAGCACTAGGATTACAGGAGAGCTCCACCACGCCCAGTCTCAGATTTCTTTTCAGTAGAGACCTTTAAGTGAATCTCTTGTTCTTTTCTTCCCTTTAAGTCAGTCTTTTCTTCTTTTCCCTTCCCTAAGATATCTGTGTGTGTGTGTGTGTGTGTGTGTGTGTGTGTGTGTGTGTTCTCTTTGTCTCGTTAGTTTCTGAGACTCAAAAAAGTAGAACATAGTCTGGGATGTGCAACAGACTAGTTCTGCCACCTATTTGCTACCACACCTTGTACAAATACGTCTATTATTTTTATGCGACTTTGAGAAAGTAGGCTATTCATGCCCTAAGGGAAAAAGCATAATGCTTGCCTCTTAAGACTCTTCTAAAGTTCAAAGAGATGAAGAAATTCACAACAGGTTATAATTTTCTTCTTTTCTATGGCAGAAATAGACATTTCTTGGAGCCCGAACACCTCACCTGTCTTAGCTTCCTTTCTGTTGCTATAACAGACTACCAAAAACTAGGTGATTTATAAACAATAGAAGTTCCTTTAGCTCATGACTCTGGAGACTGTGAAGCCCAGTGTGAAAGTATCATCAGGAGAGGGCCTTCTGTTGCATCAGTCCATGGCAGAAAGTGGAAGAAAGGGGGAAAGAGGGTGCAGACAACAGAAAGTCAAACTCATTTTCAGGAACCCACTCTATGATAACATAAAACCATTTGCCTATTTAAAGTCCCACCTCCCAAAGCTGTTGCAACGGAAATTAAGTGTCCATTGCAAAATTTGGACACATTCGAACTACAGTATCTTGGTCCTGGATCTTCAGAGCTGTGACAGTCATTTCCATGAGAGGCAGATAGATTGATTTCATTGTCTCTTTAGGAAGAATAATGATAACTAAGGTCCTAGGAAATTAATCAAAGACTTTCATGGGTTTCTACCATCATTGCAAAGTCCTGCTAGGCATACTCCACTATTCCCTCTCTGTCATCTCTATGTACAGCCAACTACATTGTGCTGAAAATTCAAACTGCGTGGCATCTTTAAAATGGGTTTGAAAAATAGTCACCTGTTTCAGGTTCCCTGAGCTCCCTGTGATTTTAGAGGTCTTGGTGTCCTTTAAAGGCTTTGGACTCAGCCATCTCTAAGCTTTTGTTAAAACTCTTCCTTGTGCATGGAAGTCCTTTCCTCTATGGATCTATTGGTCAAAATCCTGTCCTTCTTCTAAAATTTAGCATGAAATATTATCTTTCATGTGAACTCTGGAGTTTCTAGAAGGCAGGGACTTTGTTTTCTGCCTGCATTAATACAAACTAATAAAGAAAAGTGCTTAAAATAGCTCTTGGCACATATAAAATCTCAGTAAATGCCACCTACTTTTATTCCTAACTTGGGAGTAATGATACCTGGCCTCTCTGAACCTCAGTTTCTTCATCTTTAAAATAGTGGTAATAACCTTTGCTACCTATCAAGGCTGCCAGAGGATTAAATGAAATAATACTCAGTAAGTGCTCAACAGTGTTGTTTCCTTTTTTTTT
>NW_004524923.1:134851-160260 GCF_000260255.1 Octodon degus
GAGAGGGTCCGGCCCACGCTGCGCCTGGGCTGGGACTGGTCCCGCCGGCGCAGGGTAGCAGGAAACTCTCTGCACACTCACCGGACCTGGGCTATGACTGGGTCTCGTGTTGTTTCCTAATACATGCTAAATACCTAGCTCAGTACATAGCATTGGGGATCAGGCCTGCATTATTTCATTGTTTCCCTATTTACTCCTTTCATGCTCTTCTTTCCAGTCCTCAACGCTCTCCCCTTGTTTTTAGCACAGAGATTTCATATGAAATAAATCAATGCTTGTTGAATTATCAAACAAACTTTTGCTCCTACAAGTTCCTACATTTATAGTTCATTAAGTTCCAATAAGTAATTACAAAGCCACAGAAATTCCTCTTTGACAAGCCAGCCATGTCTTGGATTTAGTAAAGCATCGAGCCAACTAACTAGAGCTGGCAGACATTGAATACTCTGACTTAGGTCATATCTTCAATGAAGTATCAAGCCAGACTGAGGCAGGAAGATCACAAGTTCAACCCAGCTTGGGCTACAGGGTGAATTAGAAGCCAGCCTCAACTAAAGCGAGAAGCTCTATAATATATATGTGTGTGTGTGTGTGTGTGTGTGTGTGTGTGTGTGTGTGTGTTTCAGCTTGTATTAGAAATAACTGATTATCTATTGCCTTATGCATTCAGGAACTGCCTATAACCTCAAGAAGGAATTTCCTTGTGTGGAGCAAGGGCTTTGGTGTCCCTGTTAACTTTCACCTATAACTGGAAGAATTTTGAAATTGAACTTCTCTCTGTATTGCACTTCAAAGTAACAAATTTTTATTGTTAGCTATCTTCCTGAGCATAGAACTGTGCTGACAGCTGTTTTCAAGACATTCACTGTCTAAGAGGGAGTGGTCTAATACCAATAACACAAGCAAAGTGAAACAGAGACAGGAACATAAATAATGTGCTGGAAGTGTACAGAGCGGGAAACTGACCAGGCTATCAATGCAGATATCATCAAGAAAATTTCATTGAAGCTGAGCTCTGAGGGCTGAGAGAATTTTGATAAGCTGAAAGTCAAGGAGAGAATAGTCAAAATAAGCAAACAATGAAAACATGGGAATTGAAAATCAAAATTAAATTTAAATACCTCCAATGAAATATTTATTTATTTATTTATTTATTTATTTATTTATTTATTTTGCGGAAACAGGGATTGAACTCAGGCTCTTGTGCTTGCCAGGCAATCACTTACTCTACTGAGGCATCTCCCTGGCCCCCTCCAATGAAATATTTATGAATAAATCCAACAAAGCAGTTATGCTGATAAATTCCCAAAGAAAGATCTTAAATAAACAACATAATTTTCTGTCTCAAGGAACTAGAAAAAGAATGAAACTCAAAGTTAGCATAAAGAAGTAAACAATGATTAGAACATAAATAAATGAAATAGCCTGAAAAAATAATAGAAAAGATCAACAAAAGCAAGGGTTGACATGTTGAAGAGACAAACAAAATTTAAAAAAATTTAGTTAGATTAACCAAGAAAGAAAGACTGTCAAAAAAGAAAGATTGTCATGTTAATTAAGAAATAAAGTAAAAAACCTCACTAGTGATCCCACAGACTACAGAGGATCACAAGAGACTACTATGAAAATCATATGCCCACAAATTGAATTACTTAGAAGGAATGGACAAATTGCTGGATACATATGACCGACCAAGAATGAATCGTGAAGAAATAGAAAACCTGAATAGACCAAAAATGAATAAAGATACTGAAACAGCAATAAAAAACCCTCAACAAATTAAAGCCTAGAACCAATTGGCTTCAGAATTAAATTTTATAAAATATACAAAGAAGAATACTGACATTTCTTGAATTCTTCCAAAAAACTAAAGAGGCCAGCATTGCCTTAACACCAAAGTCAAGGAAAGAAAATTATGAGCTCATATCCCTGATGAACATAGAAGAAAATTTCTTTAATAAAAAACTAGAGAACCAAATCCAACAGCATATTTTACACACCTTGATCAAGAGGGATTCATTTCTGGGGAATAAGGATGATTCACCATACGCCAATCATTAAATGTGATACACAACCTCAACATATTGTAGGATGAAAATCATGTGGCTATCTTAGTAGATGCAAAAGCAAGATATTTTTTCAATACTGAGGATTGAACTCATAGCCTCTGCACTATCCTACACCTCCAACTGTTTAAATGTATTTATTGATTTTTATTTTGAGATTTGGTTTTGCTAAATCATTAAGTTGCCCAGGCTGGGTTTCTTTTCTTTCTTTCTTTCTTTCTTTCTTTCTTTCTTTCTTTCTTTCTTTCTTTCTTTCTTTCCTTCTTTCTTTCTTTTTTTCCAGTATTGGGGATTGAACTCAGGACCCTGCACTTGCCAGGCAAGTGCTTATTCTATTGAGCTATCTCCCCGGCCTCTTGGGTTTCAATTTTTGATCCTCCTGTTTCAGCCTTCCAAGTAGCTTGGATTACAGGCATGCACCACCAGGCCTGGTGCAAAAAAAAAGTACTTGATGAAATCCAATATCTAGTCATAAAAAATTCTTGCTAAATTAGGTATAGAAGAAATCTATCTCAGTATAGTAAAGACCACTTATGAAAACCCCATAGTTAATATCATACTCAGTGGTGGTGAAAAACTAAAAGATTTTCATCTAATTAGGAACAAGACAGCAGAACCCATTCCCATTATTTCTGTTCAGTATAGTACTGGAAGTCCTAGCAAGAGCAATCAGACAAGAAAAAGAAAGAAACAGCATCTAAATGGTAAAGAAATGAGTTAACTTTTCTGTCAGGAGATGACATGATTGGACACATAGAAAACCCCTACATTCTCCACCAAAATCTTTTAGGATTAATAGATGCATTCAGTAAGGTGACAAGATAGAAAAATCACAGTGGCCAGTGTTTGATCCCTGGTGAGCCATGTGGCCCCACCCCTGGGGTGGGCTGAGACAGCGATTGTGACTGGCCATGGTGGTGCACGCTGGGGAGGCTGAAAACAGGAGAATCACTACAAGCTCAGTCTGTGTAGGGAGACCCTGTACTAAATACATTTAAAAAAATCAACACAGAAAATTCAGATGCATGTCTATACACTAACAAGGAACTATCCCCCAAAGAAATAAATCAAACAGTCCTATTTATAATGGCATAAAAAAGCATAGCATAAAAAAGCATAATATACTGAATAAAAACTTATGCATCAAAAACTATAAGATGATGAAAATAGTTGAAGACGACACAACTGAATAGAAAGAAACTCAGTGCTCATTGACTGGAAGAATTAATATTATTAACTATCCATACTACTCAAAATGATGGATGCATTTAATGACTATCAAAATTTCAATGACATCTTTCAAAAAAACAGAAAAATCAATGCTAAAATTTATATGATACTATTAAAAGCCCTGTATAGCTAAAGCAAAGTTTAGAAAGAAGAACAATACTGGATACACCAAACTTCCTCTCTTAAAAAAAATTCAACTTATAGAGGCCGGGGAGATGGCTCAGTGGAATAAGCACTTCCCTGGCAAGCCCAAGGGCCTGAGTTCAATCCCCAGTTCCGCAAAAAAAATAAAATAAAAAAAAGAAGAGAGTGATATAGAATAGGAAGAACTGTTAGCAAATTAGATGCTAAATGAGGGATTTTCATAAGTAAAATAAATCAGACTCATATATCTAAGCATCATCATGTCTCCCTAGTGTAAAAAAGCTGAAAGAGTAAATAAGATTCAAAATATACAATAGATATTGGGAAATGGGAAGAAGTTATTCAAAAGGAAAGAGAAACTGGGATGGGGAAAAGAAGGGAAAAAGAAAAAAATATATATGTTAAGATAGTTATACTACTAATTTCTATTAGTTCATTGGAAAGAAAGATTTGTGCTTATATTATTTGATCAATTTTTCATGCCTAAATTTTGTAATCTGAGCAATTACTTTGAAGTTAACAATGTGCAATGTATTAACTGTTGTTACTCTGCTACTATCTTGTTTTGAAATTTGTATCATTGTTTTTTATTGTATTTATCTTTATGTATTTTTTATGTATTTGGTAGAAGTCTCACTACACAGCTCAGACTCACAGTGATCCTTCTGTTTTCAGCCTCCCCAGCACTGGGATTACAGCCATGTACCTGGTCTCTGTGGCCTGCTCAGTGTACCCAGGGGCAGGGCCTGTGTGGCATGTGGTGCCAGGGATTGAACCCTGTTCCCTGTGCTTGCCTAAGAAGGTGCCTTTTTTTAAAAGATTTTTTTTTTTTTGTGCAGAACTGGGGATTGAACTCAGGCCCTTGCGCTTGCCAGGGAAGCACTTATTCTACTGAGCCCCGTGTTTCTGGCCCCATGTTTCTCTTTTAAAAGAAGATGAAAGACTTGTTTCCAAAATATGTGAAGGACTCCCAAAGTCAATAGCAAGAAAATAGCCCAGAGAAGGACTGGCAAGAGGGGAGCAATAGTAAGGATCAGACCAGGATTGGAAGGTGAACCTTAGCCCTGCCCTGCTCACTTCAGAGAAGCACCAAGCGAGATCCTGGCTATATAAAGTTTATAAAGCTGAGGCAGCCCAAAATGTCTCCAAGACTATGCCACATCACCAAATTTTGTCTGTCCCATAGCTGACAGGCTTGTGCTGAACGGACAGGGTGAAAGTTTCCCCCAGGGAAGTGACAATCTTCAGTGCTAAGAAATGAGCCTGTTAACCAAAAACTCCATCCCAGAGAGAAAATTTCTGTGTTTTTCCTCGGATTTTTAGGAGCCAGTGAGGGGTCCAGTACACCCTACTGCAGCTCTAGTATCACATGATGATCTCCTCTGCACCTGTTTTTTTGAGTCCTCTTGGATTGAACATGTTAATGATGGGGCCATACTTTCTATGTCTCACTGCTGAGCTGCTTAAATTACCAGTGGTACATGGATGACTGTCCCATCAGACAGCTTTTCATTAATTTTAGTAGTGAAAAGGCTGATAAAAGTGATTAGATCCATTTATACAACCAGTGGTACAAACTACCTGATAGGACAGTCATGTGTGTACCACCAGTGGCTCAAGCTTATGGAAACATGTTAATGAAGACTAAAGACCAGTCTTTTCTGGAGGAATGACTTTCTCTCTCCCTGTGTTTGCCAGAGTATTGAGGCAATGTGTGATTTCCTACAGTATTGTTCCCTCTCTCCAGCTAGGAGAAGATGACCACTATCCAAAGAGTTTTCAATAAGTTAAGCTAAAAAAAAAAAAAAAAAAACAAAACTAAGAAACAGCCGAAGTGAAAATTTGGCACAAGATTTTTTTTGAAACAAGGTCTTGATATGTAGCTCCAATTGGTCTTGGAGTCATTGCATAGGCTGCCTCAAACTCATGGCCTCAAACTTATAGCCATCCTCCTGCCTCATCATCCCAAGTGCTAGGATGACAGGTGTGTCCCACCAAGCTTGGTTTAGGCACAAGATTTGAAAGCCCACTTCACTAAAGAGGATAAACAAAAGGTAGCTAAGTGCATGAAAGACCGTTAAGCATCATTAGCTACTAGGGAAATGCAAATAATGATAATGAGATACCACTGTGCCATATCTATTGAGAAGACTTGGCCCTCCTCAGTACAAATTAGGAGACTGCTATGCTAACTTCCCCCTTGGTGATCCCCTCCATGGTGTCTCACTTGAACATGAACAAAAATGTTGGAACCACCTCCTCCTGTCAAGGTCAGAGCATCTAAGGGAGTACTGCACACGCATACACACAAACGCTTAGCATCTTTTCCTCAGACACGTCGCCTTCTGCCACACATGGAACTCCTTGGTCTTTACTCTTTAGCTTCCCTACTTTTGGTTTCTGTTTCTTCCATCTCTTTAAATCCCATATTTGTCACAGCACATTTCACTGATGACATCTTTACAGGCTGGAGCTAGAAGGTTTATCCTCAAAGGACACTTGTGGTTTCTTGCAGGGCCACATCTGCAGTTCCAATAAATTCCACAAGAGGGATAGTGTTCCTCCAGGTGATGGCTCTTCAACTGCCTTAAAACTGATAGTTAACTGAAGGTACATGTGAATTGCACAATTCTTCTCTACTTTAAAAATAATATTGCATCTAAACAGCGTTATACATACTGACTAACCATTAATCACCAAAGTTTCTCCATTATTGAGATAAGAAAACATATTTAATTTACCGTTTCATCCAGTCGAGACATTTATTGAACACTCACTATGTGCCAGGAACTGTTACAAATACTAAGAATTCCAACAAAACTTACTTGAACCAAGATAGGAAAGAAATGGTACACTTAGACTACCTTTGATGAGTAATGGTTCCTATTTACCTTCAAATACTCTTCTGAAGCTTAACTGGAAAATTTTCTTCATCTTCTACAAAGATCAGAAATAGCAGAGCTTTTGGTGATCCCTCCATGGTGCCTCACTTGAACACGAACAAAAATGTTGGGACTCTCCATAGCAGAGTTCCCGCAAAAATTCTTCCCTATTTCCTGGCTAACTAGCATGCTTACAACCATCTCCTGAAGTTCTTCTGATGGGAATTCAGCCCTTCACTAAGGCTTCTTCTAATGTACTCTGTAACATGACTTTTATTTTATTTTATTTTATTTATGTGTGTGTGTGTGTGTGTGTGCGTGTGTGTGTGTGTGTGGCCAGCTCAGCCCACCAGGGAGCGAGGATGGCTGGCATGTCGTGCTGGGGGATTGAACCGCGGTCCCTGTGCTTTGCTAAGCTTGTTCTAAGTAGGTGCTTTAGACCACTGAGCCATCTCACCAGCCCCTGTAACATGACTTTTAAAAGCAATGTCCACTCATCTAGTCATTTTCCTTCTATATTTCAAACACAAGAGACAAACCTGCTAGTAGGTAACTTGAGTTTTGTTTCTTTCTCAGAAGTGTTCACCTACCATGATATGGTACCTATTCAAAGAAATCATTTCTGGGGCTGGGGCGATGACTCAGCTGCATAGAGAGATCCTATACCAAATAAATAAGTAAAAGATTTCTTTAAAAAAAGTCATTTCCTAAGCTATGTCCTTTTTAATTAATGATATGTGTATTTAGCCCCTCTTTCTCAGAATGCAGATTTAAAAATGGAAGATAGCTCAGTAGTATAGCACTTGCCTACCATGCACAAGGCTCTTGGCTCAATCCATAGTACCACAAAAAAGTAAATAGGGAAAAATAGAATTTGACTCCTATTGCTATAAGATGTATCATGTTTGCATTTCACAGAATGCTGTAATCTTTTTCTAACAGAGATGAATTTTTCCCCTTCTCAACTTTAGCAACATTTTGAAAGAGACAAAATAGAACATAGTAAAGCAGTTTCTAATCTGTGTTTTCTTCTCAGCATCAAACATTTTGTACACTGTAGGAAAGCCTCCTCCACAATATATAGACTCAGGTCTGGCAAGATAGCTCAGCTGACTAAGTGCCTGCTTAGGCAAGTGCAAGGACTGAGTTCAATTCTTGGCACCATGTGCTGCACCCCTGCCCCCGGGTGTGCTCAGCCACCAAGTCCAAGTGTGGTGGCACCCACCTATAATCCCAGCACCGGGGTGGCTGAAAACAAGAGGATCACTATGAGTCCAAGCTACATAGTGAGACCCTGTACCAAATACATTTTTAAAAAAGCCGAATATACAGACTTAGCAGTTCTACAAAGGAAGAAGGGTCAAGTTTTTAGAAAAATAATTTCTGTGATCCTAAAATGGGGATAATCAGCTACCAGCCCAATGTGCTGTTCTTTCCACCTGCTGGGCAGTGCTGTCTTTTAACCCCAGCTGAGGGCCTTCTGTAAGAAATTCATGATTCTGCACTTTTCTCCATTAAAATCTCAGCCATCACTGGGAGCCAGATGTAAGAGCTCAGAGGTCAGCCAGGTTCAGAGCAGAGCAAGGCAGTAAGGAAGTACAGTTTGGGGGTGATGAAAGGCATACTCCAACTTGAAAGGAATTGAAGAGCATGAACCCATTATGTCTCCTCAGGAGCGATTCCCATTATCCTCATACCCTACTTCCTGGTGGTCACTAAGTTCTGGGCCTTTGCCGTGCTTGCCTTAGCCTGGCTTGCCTATGATTGGGACACCCACAGCCGAGGTAAGAGGTGGGGGAAGAACGGCATTCCTGTCTGCCAAGGATGGACCCACAAGCAGAGTGAGGGGAAAAGCAAAGGTGGGATGGGAAAGGGCCAGAGGGCTCTGCCAGGCTGCCCAGGAAGCACTAAGAAGTTGGTGCTTTTGAGTAGAGTACGTCAGCCTCAGTATGTTTTCCTACTGCCTTTCTGGTTGGCTCCAGAGGAACAGGAGTCTCCAGTGCCTTAGGAGCTGGGTTCAGGGATAGTACTTCCAGCTCTGATGAGTGAGAAAGAGGACTGTAGGCAGAACTCTCCACCTCTGGAAGAGGACAGGTAATGGCAATGCCTCTCCTACTCTTTCCTTCCCTTCTCTACTCACAGGTGGCAGACGTACAGCTTGGGTACGGAACTGGACCCTCTGGAAGTATTTCCGTAATTACTTCCCAATAAAGGTGATTACGTTTCCTCTGGGTTTCCTTAGTTCTCATTGTCCTGCCTCTCACTCCCTACTTAGTTTCATGTTTTCAAAGGCTTTGGTGGCCAGCAGTGAAGTTCAAGGCCCAGAGCCAAGGCAGAGCAGAGACCCAAGATGGATGGGCAGATGGGGAGACAGATGGAGAGCAACCTTTCCCTCAGTGGCAAGCCCAGGTCAGCTTCTCTGACCACCACAATTTCTGGCAAACTTATGAGAGGGATTTAGGGCTCCCAGAGGGAAGCATAGGCTATCTGGTGGAACCTAATATGACACAGCCTCTTTTATCTACATAGCCAAACTCTGACTCAATCTCCCTCTAACAGCTGGTGAAGACTCATGACCTTTCTCCCAAACACAACTACATCATTGCCAACCACCCCCATGGTGTTATTTCTTATGGTGCTTTCATCAACTTTGCCACTGAGGCCACTGGCTTTGCCCGGATTTTCCCATCTGTCACTCCCTCTCTAGCGACCTTGGAAGGAATCTTCTGGATCCCACTTGTGAGAGACTATGTGATGGCGATGGGTGAGTATAAGCCATTCCATTCTCTAATTTACTGCAAGGTTCCTGTCCTAATAAACCCTGCCAGTCAGTCACTGTTAGAAGAGGACAAAAAAAAAAAAAAAAAAAAACCAACAACAACAACAAAAAAAAACCTGAGTCCAGAACACACTGGGCCGGCATTAGGAGTAAGTGGCCAAGCCTCAGATTCTGTTTGAGATCTGGGATGCAGAGTTTGATTGGGCAGCAGAGGAAGTTACAGGGAGTCCTAAGATTCTCCAAGATTCTTTTCACAGGGGCAACTAGAAGGCTAAATTCAGGATCAAAGCCTAAATAGAAAAGGGAAAATCATTTGCCAGACTCTTTTCTGAGCTGTTGGTTGGAGATTTTAGCCAGACCTAAAATATGGAAGCTCTCATCCTAGATTATTTTAATGACATTTTAAAATCATTCATTATCTAGTACAGTCTCCATCTCTTGGAAACCCCTTCACCATTGCCTAACATGCCAGGGGACAGAATATGCATCCATCAAAATCCAGTACAACTTACCCATGGCATGCTTCAAATCAGGCCACAGTGACAAATGTCCATCTCTCTGGACCACTATGTACCCTTCTTCACAGCAGAAGACAACAGAAACCAAGTGCTAAGATGTAAGATGCATTTATCTGAAGGGTCCAGGTGGGACCATTAGAATCTCAGGGGATGCTTTGTTCACCTCTGAAGTTGGCATGGCTCTGGCACCTGCACTTCTCTTAGGGGTTGGAGCCTGGAGGCAAGTACTGTCACCCTTTAGTGAACAGAAGGTGAGCACAGGGCAAAGATGGGGTTAATAAATTACACCATTGTTCATCTGTATTTCAATTTGGATTGGGTGGGCTCCAATTCTGCCTACTCTCCCAAATTCCTAGCCAATGTCTCACCATTGGCAGGTTTCTCTTAGGGAAAAACACACTGCTGATGGCTATTCCTGGTCACTCCTGAAGGAGAGAACTCTGGAGGGATACCAGAGTTCTCATCCTGGGCATAGTGCAGGACAGCTGTAGTTTCTGCATAGAGACAGGAAGGGTGGGCTGAAGGACCAGTGATCTGGAAAGTAGTAGGTTCTGGATGGAAGTAAACAGAGGAACTCAGTGTAACCTCAATCATAGGAATGCACTCCAAGGCAAACTGCTGGACCCCTCTTAGGCCAGGCCAACCCAGGATACTGGGACTGAAGACAGAGGTAGGGAGGCTTTAATAAACAGGAAATAGAACTACCTCTAGAAGGAAGAGCCCCTATGAAGCCTTCACTCCATCCTTAGACATCAAGTTTATTCTTCTGCTTGACTCTGGTTTTGCAGGCTTGTGCCCAGTGAGTAAGTTGGCCATGGAGTACACACTAACCCAGAAAGGCTCAGGCAATGCTGTGGTCATCGTGGTGGGTGGAGCTACTGAAGCGCTCTTGTGCTGCCCAGGAGCCTCCACCGTCTTGCTCACGCAACGTAAAGGTTTTGTGAAGCTGGCACTGGAGACAGGGTAGGTGACTTTCCATGACAAGGTGCCATAGGCCCTTTGTCACCCTCCGCAAAACGCTGCCCTTCTGGAAGATGTGCTAGAGATTTGTTCTTCACTAAGAGTTCTTCTTTGTGCCCTCTCACACTGACACTTGGGGATGTTTGGACCTGCAGACTTGCTTTGCTGAGCACTTTTTTTACTTGAAATTAGTGAAAGCATAACAGAAGGGGCCATTTACTTTCTGCCTGTTACCCTGTTAGGCGGAGGGTCTAGCAGCTGGAATTTTACTTGTACTTTGTACCCATTTGTTCACTGAGAAGTCCCCATGGGCAAAGAAGGCACTGGCCTTAGCAATATGAGGATTGCAAAAGTGAGTAGGCCATGCCCCAAAGAGCTTACAGTCTGATTTGAAAAGTAGAATAATTCCTTCAGCAGTTATCTTTTTTTTTTTTTGGTAGAACCGGGGATTGAACTCAGACCCTTGTGCTTGCCAGGGAAGCACTTATTCCACTGAGCCATCTCCCCGACCCCCCTTCAGCAGTTATCAAACACTTGCTGTGTGTCAGGCATAGTGGTAGGGAATTGAGGATGTAGGCATGAAAGAAGCCTGGTTCTTGCGAATTCACTGTCCAATATGAAAAGCAGACCCACACACATATCATTACAAAATACATCCAGGGTTCAATCCCTTATTAACTCTACTACCATTACCTGGCTTATACTACCATCATCTCCCCTTTGTATTACTACAAAACTTCTAACTTCTCTCCAAATTTCTATCCCCGCTTCCTTCACCTTTAAGAGTCTATTCTCAGGCTGTTGAGCTAGTTCAGTGGACTAAGTGCCTGCTTAGGCAAGCTCAGGGCCTGGGGTTCGATCCCCAGTACCACATGCTGTGCTGGCTTCACCCTGGGCATGCTGAGTGGGCCACCAAGACTGGGCGTGATGGCACACGCCTGTAATCCCAGTGCTGGGGAGGCTGAAAACAGGAGCATCACCATGAGTCTGAGCTGCTTAGTGAGATCCTGTACCAAATATATTTTTTGAAAAGTCTATTCTCATCTGCATCCAGAAGAATTCTATTAAACATACTTGGCAGGTTATGATTTAGAGATCGTGCCACTCCTCAGAATGCTCCGGTGGCCTCCATGCCACTCAGAGTAAAAGCCACAGTCCTTACAAAGGGCCTGAAAGACCCTGAATTACCTGTTTTATCTGGTTCTCAGCTGCCCCCCTGACCTCATCATTCACTACTCTCCCTCTAGCAGCTATACTGGCCTCCTTGATGAGCCCCAAACAGGCCACACACAGGGCTTAGGAGCTTGTCGGGCCATCCCTGTGCCCAGAGCACTGTTCCTCCAAGGACCTGCTCAGCTCTTTCAAGTCTTTGCTTAAACATCACTTCTCAGTGAGCTCTGTCCTGCCCATCCTGCTCTGTCATTGTTCTGTTGTACTTATCTTATTACATACTATCTATTTACTTACTTATGTATTATTTTGTGTTTATTTTCTATCCCTTTCCCCAAATAGTGAATTTCCCGAGGACAGAGATTTATTTTTTAATTTTATTTATTTATTTGTTTTTGCGGTACCAGGGATTGAACTCAGGACCTTGCTCTTGCAAGGCAAGTACTTATTCTATCTCCCTGGCCCAACAGAGATTTCTTTTTAAAAAATTCATTGTATTCCCTGTTGTTTCCTCAGAGCCCAAAATAGTTCTGACATACAGAAAGAAAGATCTCAATAGAGATTTCTTGAATGAATGAAGTGCTGTAAGGAGACATTTGAAAATTGCTATGGGAGCACTAGTTTATGCAAAAACCTTGACCCAGAATAGAGGTTTCATGGGCAAGTGACATCTGCACTATGAATTGCCAATTCATGTGAGAGTTGCCAGGCCCCAAAAGAAGAAAGACCTACAGTGCGTCAGGCACCATGCTAGGGCCTAGGGATTCACAGATGGATGGGACACAGTTCTCGCCCTCGACTGGCTTGCTGTCTCTGGGCGGACTCAGGTAGGAAAGGAGATAACTGTAATACAGAGCTGGGCAGACAGGATGGCAGGAGACAGAGAAGCACTAAGCGAAAGGCTCCTGGTCTGCAGTGGGCGAACTGCAGGCTGTCAGGAAAAGCTTCTTCAGGGGGCTGAAACGAGGACTGAGGCCTGAGAGGCAGCATGGAATTTGCCCTGCGAAGACTGAGAAGGCAGGTGTCCAGATGCACGGATGAGAGAGAACTTGGCACACTCAGTATGGCTGAGCAGCTGTGGGGGAGGCCTGGGGAGCAGAGGGGAGATGGCGGGGAGGTGTGCAGCCCAGAGCACAGAGGCCGTGCTGAGCAGCAGGTCTGCAGTGCGGAGCACCGGGGGAGTTTGAAAGCCAGGCACGACCCACCCACATAGGGATTTTAGGAAAATCACTCTGGGTGTTCATTGCCTTCATGGCACAAGTGCAGCAGGTTCCCTCAGAGAGTTCAGGTGGAAAGGTGGCACCGGGCAGGAGCAGGACACAAAGCTGGAGATGGTTGTCTTGGGTTCTTGTCCAATGATCAGGAGGTTGGAGGAGAAGTTTCCTGCTTTGGACAGC
Organism: Octodon degus; assembly: GCF_000260255.1. NCBI lineage: Eukaryota > Metazoa > Chordata > Mammalia > Rodentia > Octodontidae > Octodon > Octodon degus. Next base: position 147,998 of record NW_004524923.1, read on the forward strand.
ATTTTGCAGGGGGAGATTTCACTCCCTTGGAGAGCTCACCCTCTTGCCCCTCTCTTTGCAGGGCATACCTTGTTCCTTCCTATTCCTTTGGTGAGAATGAGATTTACAACCAGGAAACCTTCCCTGAAGGCACGTGGATAAGGTTCTTCCAAAAAACCTTCCAGAAAACATTTAAAAGAATCCTAGGATTAAATTTCTGTACCTTCCATGGCCGAGGGCTCACTCAAGGATCCTGGGGCTTCCTGCCTTTCAATCGACCCATTACCACAGTGGGTGAGATGTTCCACTCCCCCTGACCTAACCTGGTTCTTGATCTCCCCTACCTAAGTCCTGACTTCCAGCCAGGGTGGGCAAACAGAATGCCAGTGGGAGTGGTTGAGAGCAGAGCAGAGAGGGCAACTAATCAGATAACAGTTCTGACCATTCATATGTGACATATGAGAGTTCAACAGCAGTCACCAGACCATCGTTCTTCACACACGTTCCTCCAGCTCCCTCCTGCACTTGTTCTTTTTGTCTGAAGCACAGGTAAGATTAGGTGGCCAGGGAGCCAGGTTAGGGCTAGAGCAGATGGAAAGACTGAAGGAAGCAGGAGGACCCAGATACAGTCATCATGTAGCCCCAGGGAGGGTGGATAGAGTGAGTTGGGGTAGAGGTTCTGATGCTTGTCCCGTCTTTCTCCATAGTTGGGGAGCCTCTGCCAATTCCCAAGATTAAGAGGCCCAACAAAGAAACAGTGGACAAGTACCATGCACTCTACATCAGTGCTCTGCGCAAGCTGTTTGATCAACACAAAGTTGCGTTTGGCCTCTCTGAGAACCAGGAACTGACTATCATATGATGGGAGCCAGATTCCTTATTACTGAAGCCCAAACCGTGAAGGATCCAAGTAAAGCCACAGGGAAGGAAGAATTTGGGGACAGGGGTGGATCTCAAGGATGAGAGGGGATTTCAACCAAGGCAGAAAGTGCTCAATGAATCAAGGTTCTAACAATGGTGCCCCCATCCAAGTGGCTGAGGCAGCTGTGGGGAAGGAACCAGGCAGGCAGTGAGAACCAAGGAGGGCTGGCTAACAGAGGAGGTGACTCTACTACCCTTGATTGTTTTAGTGCAACGACCCAGCCAGGAATCTTGGGAATCACTCTAGCTAGTTGTCTAATTGAAGTAATGAGAAGTCAGTAAGTACCTCGCTCCTTCTTCCCAAACCTCAGGAAAACCATGGCAATTTAGGTTTATGCTTAGAAGTTTAGTTGTGAATAGAGACAGTTTGTTGCCTGCCAGTACAATTTGGAGATTGTCACAAGTTAACTGAGGGCCCAGTCAGAAAGGATTCCCTCAGTTATGACAGAGTTCTTGATTGGCAATGCAGTTACACTGTTTCTTTGATTAAAAATAAAGCTCTAGATAGCACATGATAGGCCTATTTCCCGATTGGCCTGGGATTCACCACTGGGTATCCCTCAAGCCAAAGACTTTTTCTTCTGGCCATAACCGTGTTTCTCTTTTTCACCCACTCTTCCTACTGCCCCTGACAGAAAAGGTAAGCGAAAAGAATCATAGGTGCTGCCCAGTATAGGAGAGAGAAACAGTAATGAAAACTAACTGGCACAGATTCCCATGGAATGGCCCTCCTCTCCTGACCCCACATAGCTACCATGGGCCAGAAGGCAGGGTGCCAATGACCACACACCAGCTATGCATTTACCTCATGTCAGATAGCTACTATATCTCAGAGACCATTTCACCACTTTTTTTTTCGGTACTGGGGATTGAACTCAAGACCTTGAACTTGGCAGGCAAGTGCCTATTCATTTCGTCACTTTCACAAGCTTTGTCACTTAATGCTAGCACTAGCCCTGTGACTGAGATTACCACCATTCCCGTTTCACAGTACCTGAAGTTCTTGAAGACCTACAATTTTGGAAAAACTGGCATTTAAATCCAGTGCTTATTAATTTTCCTTAGTGCACAATCACTTGTCATATTCCTTATTTTCTGGTGACCTGTGAGCCTCATCTTTCTATTAAGGTTCCACGGAACCCCACAAACTTAGTTCATAAGCATGAACACAAATGGCATGGCTTCTTCTTGGATAGTTCCCAAGTTAAATGTCAGGGATAATAACTTTAAAAACCTTTCAAGAGCTGGAAATGTAGCTCAGCGGTAGAGTGCTTACCTAGCATGTATGAGGGCTTGACTTCATGTTCCAGTATGTGTATATACATATATAACTTTTTATCAATAGAATGGAACTAAGAGTACAGAAATAAATGTGTACTGCTATGGCCAATTGATTTTCACTGAGGATGCCAAGATAAGTTGAGGGGAATAAGAATAACCTTTTTTGCCAAATGATACTTATTCTTAATAGCAAAAAAGTGGGAATAACCCACAAGTCCATCAACTACTATGTGGATAAATAAAATGTGGAATATCTATATGTTGGAATATTATTCATCCATTACAAAGGAATGAAGCAAAGATATATGTGACAATATAGATGACCCTTAAAAATAGTATAGTAAGTAAAAGAAACAGAAAACAAAGACTGTACAGTATGCTGTTTGATACACTTGTAGTGTCTGGGAGACTGAGGCAGGAAGATTGAAAGTTCAAGCCCAGGCTAGGCAATTGAGGGAGGCCCTATGCTGAAATAAGAAAATATAAAAATAGGGTGTGGATATATCTTAGTGCAAAGGCCCTGGGTTAAAGTGAATTCTATGGAGTATCTAAAATAGGCTTATCAAAAGGAAGAGACAGAGGGAGAGAGATAAAATGTGAAGAGAAAGTGGTTGGTAATGAGTACGGAGTTTCTCTGTGGGATAATGATAAAAATGCTCTGGAGTTAGGCAGTGGTTATGGTTGTACAACTTTATAAATCTGCTATAAAAACTATGAAATTGTGTACTTTAAAATAGTAAATTCTATGGTATGTGAATTCTACGTCAATGAAAAATTAACATTTCAGAAAATTGAGCTAGGCCTGCTGGCACACACCCATAATTCTGAGAGGCTGAGTCAAGGGGATTGAAAGTTCAAGCCCAGCTTAGGCAATTTAATGAGCCTCTTATCTTGAAATTAAAAATGAGAATAGACTTGGTGATGTAGCTCAACACAAAGGCCCTGGGTTCAAATCCCAGTACCAAAACTAAGAAAAAAATTAGTCTTAAGTGGCGGGGGAAGTATGAACTGTATTAATTTTCTTCATTCACAACTATTATTTTAAATTGCCTTTTTGAAAAATGATTTGTTGATTTAGAAGAAGTTGCAAAAGTAGAGTTCCTTAAATGATTATCCAGTGGGCCAGCCAAATAGGTCAGCGGATTAAAGCACCTGCAAGCAGGCACAGGGACCCGGGTTCAATCCCTAGGCCTGCTGTGCTGGCCCCATCCCAGGGGTGTGCTGAGATGGCAATTGAGACTGGACGTGGTGATGTGCGCCTGTAGTCCCAACTCTTGGGAGGCTGTAAACAGGCGGATCACTACAAGTCCCATCTAGTAGTGAGACCTTGAACACCCTGTAGACTCTTCCTTAAAATACAAAAACAAAAAATCCAGTTTCCACAAGTGTGACATCTCAGATAAGTATAGTATGATGTCAAAACAAGAAATTGACACTAGCACAAAGTTGCTAGATGATAGCCCTCATTTAATTTTTACAGTTTTATGTAGGGACTCATTGGTGTCTCAGTGCACCTAGAGAGAAATGGCTACAGGAATGAGGGAAAGACAGAGAAGAAGATAAGATCTGGGTCAGGTGGTGGCCCACTGCCTGATTGGCAAATGACCCCCAGAACAACAGTAGAGGAGTTTGTTTATACCTTTGCAGAGTTAGTATCATGTGACACAAGGTTGCCTAGTGACCAATAGCTGACATTGACCAGGAAGGAGGCTTTTCTCAGGACTGAGGCAGCTTGACTGCTTTAGGCACTGAGGCCTAGTCCTGCTCGTACACATCTGAACAATTTCTACTTCAGCGGCTCCCAAAAGTTTCATGTGGTCATTTGTGTTTATTTGTATGCATATGCATGTGTATAACTTGGGTTCACATATAAATTCCTGTAACCCACACGTCCATCATGATGGAGGATTGTTTTATCATGATGCATTTTATCATCACAGAGAAACAAGCGCCTTCATATTGCCCCTACATAACCATGCACACCCCCATCCTCATTCTCGTCCCCTGGCATCACTGATCTGCTGTCTATCTTCACAGCTGTGTCATTCCAAGGCTATTACATAAATGGAATTATGCAATATGTGATCTTTTGAGATTTTTTCTTTTTCCACTAAATGTAATATCCTTAAGAAGTAAATTAATTAAACTCAGGAGAAAAAGGAGTACATGAAACAGGTTTCTTCAAAGGCCAGGCCCCTGGAAGACAAAGTCCCAGAAGCCAAAAAGCAATCTAAACAAACTCTTTGTACTTATGTGACATAAGCATACTATCTCACTGTTTTCTGCACAGTATGTGGTTATCAATACAAGTTGATATGTCCACTTCTGCAAATGTTCTGAATAAAAAAATTTATAAATGAAAAAAAAAAGAAATAAATTGTCCAGACACTTCCCAAAAGAAGTACAAATGGCCAGTAAGTGCATGAAAATATATTCAGCATCTTTAGCCATCAGGCAAATGCCAATCAAAACTATATTGAAATTCCATCTCACCCTAGTCAGAATGGTTATCATCAAGAATATGAAAAACAACAAATACTGGTGATGCGGGAAAGCAAAACTTCTACACTGCTGTGGTTGTAAATTAGTGCAGTCATTATGGAAATAACTACTGCATTTCCTCAGAAAAATAGAACTTGAGCTACTATTCAATCCAGCTCTACCTGTCGTCAGTATATTCCTGAAAGAATTAAAGTCAGCACACTTTAATCTCAGAATATTCCTGTGTATTGTATAATTATATAATGCACAATAATTAAGCTATGGAAACATCTTAGGTGTTCATCAACATATTAATAATGGGTAATGAAAACGTGATACATACACACACACACACACACACACAATGGAATATTACTGAACCATAGAGAAGAATGAAGCTGTATCATTTGTAAGAAAATGGATAAAACAAGAGCATCATGTTAAGTTAAATAAATCAGACTCAGAAAGTCAATATCACACATTTCCTCTCATATGAGGAATCTAAGAGAGAAGAGAGAGGAGAGGAAGTGAAAGTAGGAGAGAACTGGAGGGCAGAAAAGGGAGAAGGAAGAGATAATGGAGAAGAAATGATCGAAGTATTTCACATGCATGTATGAATACATCAAAATGAAATCCATGAATCTGTATAACTAATAGGCAGTAATGCAAATTTCAATTAAACTATATTAAAATAAATTACATTTAAAAAGAAAAAAATAGAGAAAACACAAATTTCTAATGTCCAAAAAGACCTAAGTTAGGGCCGGCCAGATAGCTCAGCGGATTAAAGCATCTGCTTATGCAGACGCAGGGACCGGGATTCGATCCCTACTGTGCCGTGCCAACCCTCCACCCTCAGGGTGCACTGAGATGGTGATTGAGACCGGGCGTGGTGGTGGCATGCCTGTAATCCCAGCACCTGGGAGGCTGAAAACAGGAGGGTGACTACGAGTCTCTGATCTATGTAGTGAGACCCTGTAGACCCTGCACTAAATACAAACAAACAAACAAAAAGCCTAAGTTGCCATGTAAATCTAGCGTGTATCCATGCCTTATTTCTTCTTATTGACAAAGCAGTTATACTTTTATGGTCTGTTTGTATGCATTTGTTTGGAAAGATACCGGACTGTTTCCATTTTTTGGCTACTGAAACTAAAGCTGCTAAAAAACATCTGTAAATTTTTGAGTGAACCTACATTTTCATTTCCCTGGAATAAATGTTTAGGAAATCAGTCGCTGAGCTGTGTGATAGCAGCACATTTAGTTTTTATAAGAAACTGTCAAACTCTTCTCCAGAGTGGTGTTCTAGATTCTTATCTTTTTCTTGGACATACAGTTTGCAGGTCTTTCCTCCTCATCTGTCACTTGTCTTTTCAACCTGTTAACAGGGCCTTTTGGAAAGAAAATCATTTTTTTCCATTTTGATGAAGTCCATGTATGATTTTTTTTCTCTCTCATGAGCTGTTTGAGTTCACTAGTGCAGCTGTAACAAATTCTAGAAACTCAGCGAGTTAAAGCAACTCATATTGAGACTATTAGTCAGAAACCTTTCAGAAGTCAGAAGGCTGGAAAAGGATCTCATTGTGCTAAAGGAAGGCACTGGCAAGGCTTCGTCCTCTGGATACTCCAGGGGATAATCCATTCCCTTGTCTTTTCCTATTTCTAGTGCCTATTCACATTACTGGGCTCCTGGCTTTCATCCAGCTCTGTTTTTGTCCTCCCCTCCGTTCCTCTGACACTGACTTTCCTCTCTCCCTTTTAGATGAACAGCTGTGATTACATATGGCCGACCTACTGGACCCAAGATAGTATTCCCACCTCAAGATCCTTAACTTAATTACATCTGAAGAGTCCCATCAGGGAAGATTCTAATTCACAAATGTAGGGGATTAGGGTAGAGCCACCTTGGGGAGGGCCATGTTGTGAGCCTGCTCCATGGATCTTACTTCTGGTGTCATATCTATATAAACTCTTCACCAAGCCCTAGGTCTTCAAGATTTAGTCTCTCTCTCTCTCTCTCTCTCTCTCTCTCTCTCTCTCTCTCTCTCTCTCTCTCTCTCTCTCTCATTGAGGAGTGAACTCAGGGCCTTTGCTCTCACCTGCATCCCCAGCTCTTTTTTATATGCAGACTACAATTCACCAAACCACTAAATTGCCCAGGCTAGGCATAAATTTATGATCTTCTTGCCTAGTCTTTCACAGTGCTGGGATTAGACTCTTTTTTAAAAAATATTTATTTATTTAGTGTGTGTGTGTGTGTGTGTGTGTGTGGCCAGCTCAGCCCACCAGGGGGCGGTGCTGGCAGGCGTGTGGTGCTGGGGATTGAACCATGGTCCCTGTACTTTGCTTAGCTTAGCTTGTTCTAAGTAGGTGCTTTAGACCACTGAGCCATCTCACCAGCCCCCTGGGATTAGACTCTTATGTTTCACTTTCTTTAATTATTTTTCTATTTTATTGTATTTAAGACAGAGTTACAGGGTTACAGGATCTCACTACTAGATCGGACTCGTAGTGATCTGCCTGTTTACAGCTTCCTAAGTGCTGGGATTATAGGTGGGCCCCACCATGCTCAGTCTCAATAGCTGTCTCAGCATGCCCTAGGGGAGGCACTGGCACAACAGGCCTGGGGATCGAACTCCTGGCCCCTGTGTCTGTCTAAGCAGGCTTCTTAATCCACTGAGCTATTTGACCAGCCCCGTATGTTCTATTTTAATTTCATGCTCTATTTTGAGTTAACTTTTCTATAAGGTGTGAAGCATGAATACATTTCTGGTTGTATACAAAGTGTCGTTTGGTGAATATGGAACCACTGTATCTACCTCAGAGAAGGCCACAAAATAGTTTATGTCAAGTATTTTCTTTGACAGCAATATCTGACACAAGACAGAAAACAGATCATATGCCCCAAAAAAGGAAACTAGAGAATAATATCCCTTATATATAAAGATGTAAGCATATAAAACAAATAAAGAATAAATTGAATTTCCTTAGTAGAATGTTCTGTTACTAGAAAGGTTTTAGCTCAGGATTGAAAATATGGTTAAATATTAGGAGATCTTTTCCAGTGATGGATCACAAAAGAAATGATATTGAATATTTTTTAATATATTTATTTCTTGTTTGTACTTTTTCACTTGAGATAGCTCAGTAGAACAAGTGCTTGCCTGGCAAGCACAAGGGCCTGAGTTCAATCCCTGGTTCTGAAAAAAAATATAGATTTTAAGAGTTTATAAACCCTTCTCACACTCTTATAAACCTTTCCCACATTTTAAAAAACACTTCTAATGTTCTTTCATTTTCTAAACTCACAAACCTACATAATTTTAACAACATATGTATACTGGATGGTACTGCAAAATTGCACGATATAGAAAAAAATCCATGATAAATAATTTAGATTATTATTTTTTGAAAACCCGCAAAACAGTGAGTCTGTGCAAGTTGAACTACAAAATAGCGAAGGATTCATGTATAACTTCAAATTGAGAATAGTGACGCCCCCTGCATTGCCTTTGTTGCCCAGAATTGAGTTTGCTATTCTAGGTCTTTTCTAGTTCCATAGGAGTTTTAGGATTGTTTTCTCTAGTTCTGTGAGGTATGCTATTGGTATTTTGATTGGGATTATATTAGATTAATATGATCGTTTATGAAGTATTTTCACTATATTATTTCTGCAAGAACAGAAGATATCTTTCTATTTTCTGATATTCTCTTTGTTATTCTTTTTCAAGTACTGTAGTTTTTTATCTTTCATTTCTTTTGGTATATTGATTCCTAAATACTTCATTTTTCCTGATGTTATTGTTAAATGTGTAGTCTCCCTAAATTCCCTTTCAGTGAGTTTGTTATTCATGTATAGGATGCTACTGATTTTTCAATATTGACTTTGTGTACTGCTGCACTGACAAATTTGGTTATTAAATCTAGGTGCCTTTTGCTGGAGTTTTTGGGGCCTTCTATGTTGAATATCAACATCAGCAAGTAATGTTAATTTAACTTTTCCTTTCCTATCCATATCCTTTTTATTTTTTTTTCTTGGCTAATTTTCTGGCTAATATTTTAGAACTATATTGAATAAGAATGGTGACAGTGGGTATCCTTGTCTTGTTCCTGATTTTTGAGGGAAAGCTTTAAGTTTTCATGGGTTTATTACGACCTTGGCTGTTGGTTTTATCAGATTGAGATAAGAACCTACTGTTTCAATTTTCTTGTAGGCATTTTATCAAGAATCGTTGTTGGACTTTGTCAAACGCTTTTTCTGCATCTATTGAGATGATCATGTGATTTTTGTCCTGGGTTCTGATACTGTAGTGTATTACATTTATTGATTTGCTTATGTTAAACCAACCTTGCATCCCTGGATGAATCCTACTTGGTAATGGTGTATAATATTTTTGATGATTTCCTACATTTGGTTTGCCAGTATCTTAATGAAAAGTTTTGAATCTATGTTCATTAAGGAGATTGGTCTGTAGGTCTCTTATTTTCATGGATTGTTCTTTGGTTTTTAGTGTCCAGGTAATGCTTGCTCCTGAGAATAAGTATGAGAGTATTGCTTCCCTTTCAATAACATTAAAGAGTTTGGAGAATAGTACCATTAGATCTCTAAAATTCTTATAGAATTCAGCAGTAAATCCATCAGGACCAGGACATTTCTTCGTTGGTAGTTATTAAATTACTTCCTCAGTTTCATCAACTAATACTGGGTTATCTAGAATTTTCATGTCTTCTTGATTCAGCTTTGGTAATTCATATGTATGGAAGAATCCATTTCTTCTGAGTTTTTCTTCTTATTGTAGTAAAGGTTCTCAAAGTAGGTATCTTCTGGATTTCTGCAGGTTTTGTTGTGATTCCCCTCTTTTCATTCCTAATTGAACTTTTTTGGTTCTATTCTTTCCTTTTTTTAAATAAGGTTAGCTCAGGGCTTTTTTATTTTATTTACTCTTTGAAAGAAATAACTCTTCAATTCACCAATTCTTCATATAGCATTCTTAGTTTTAATTGCATTAATTTCTGCTCTGGTCTTAATAACTGCCCTTGTCATATAACCTTTGGCATGCTCTTCTTTTTCTAGAGCCCAGAGGTTCAACATTAGGTTGCCCTGTTTTCCTGATGTACAAATTCACTGCTATAAATCTCCTTCACAAGACTGTCCCCATTGTGTCCCATAAATTCTGGTATGTTTTATTGCCATTATTGTTTAATTGTAGAAACTGCAATTTTTAATTTAACTTCATCTGAAAATCACTGGTTGCTCAGGAGAGTGTTATTTAACTTCCATGTGTTTATGTAGCTTTTGTGGTTTCTTTAGCCATTTTATTCAGATTTTATTGCACTATGATGTGATAATTTTAGATATGGGATAATTTCATTTCCTTTCTATTTCCTTAAGCATGTTCTGTGAACTAATATGCGGTCTATTTTGAAGAAAGTCCCATGTGCTGCTGAGAATAATGTGTATTCTGTTGTTGGATGGAACACTCTGTAGATGCTGAGTCCATTTGTTCAGAGGTTTGATACAGGTCTAATTCTTCATTGTTTTTTGTCTAGTTGATCTGTCTATGACAGTGGGGTTTTGAGGTTCTCCATTACACTTGTATTAGTGCTTATATGAGTTTTCATATATATTGGCATTTGCCTTATATAATTTAGTGTGTTGTTATTTGGTACACACTCATTTATGATTGTTATTTCTTCCTTCTGGATTGATCACCTAACAGGTATGTAGTGATTTTTGTTTCTTCTGATCAGTCTTGCCTTGAAATCCACTTTGTCTGCAAATAGAATAGCTATCCCTGCTTTTCTTTTGGTCCCTGTTGCATGAAGTACTGTTTTCCTTCATTTGTCTTTCAGTCCACGACTTTATCTTTGAGTTAAATGTGTTCCTTATATGTGGCACATTTTTAAATCTTGTTTCTGATCCATCCTGCCAATCTGTTTCTTTTGATTAGAGAATTGAGAATATTCATGTTGGTGGTTATAACTGCGATGCATTGCCTTACCCTTGCCATACTATTTTCTACTTGTTGGCTCCCTTTGTTTTCCTTTTCTTTAATTGCTTGCCTTGCCTGGTGAATTCATTCTCTTGAGCTTCTTGCCATTCTTGTCTTCATTTTCTCTTTCTAGACTGTCCTTCAGAACTTTTCATCATGTTGGTTTGGTGGTCGTGAATTTGTTCTGGTGTTGTGTATCATGGAAGTATCTTATTTCTCCATCAATTTTGGAAGATAATTTTGGAGGGTATATCATTCTGGGTTGGAAGTCATTTTCTTTCAGAACTTGAGATACTTCACTCCAAGTTTGCTTTTTTTTTTCTTTTTTTGAGGAACCAGGGATTGAACTCAGGACCCTGTGCTTGCCAGGCAAGCACTTATTCTACTGAGCTATCTCCCTGGCCCAAGTTTATCTTTCTTTGTGGTAGAATAGTACTCCATAATGTATAAATGCCACATTTTCTTTATTGTTCTGTTCATGGGCACTGCTTATATGATTTACCTATTGTGAATTGTGCTGCTGTAAACATGGGTAATACTTTCTAGATTATTGTAGAACTAGATGTACGACACTCAGTATTACTAAAGAAACATGTACACAGACACAATCATATTCATAGATATTTTCTAGCTTTTATTAGTATGCTTGTAGTATATGATATTTACATTTACTTAGGCAGTAGATACATGCATTTAACATGTTGTAATTCCTTTTATTCTCCCCCTCCCCATTCTTCTCCCTCCCTCCATCTCTAGATCTCCTCCCCCTATTTTCATTATTTTTTAGTTTCTCTGTGAGACACATGATCATTATATTTGTTGAGGCTGATTGGTACATGTACGTAACACATCTTAAATGCTTTCATAGTACATTCCTTTATCCCCTCAGAGCCTACTTGTTGTCGTGTTTTTCTTTTGTTGTTGTTTCTTTTCTTTTTTTAAGCTGGAAGTCAAATCCATGCTCAGCCCCAAGACACCTTGATTTTAGTAGGAACTTGCACTATGTGGATTTCCAAATTTTCCTTTTTCCTTCTTCACATAGCACTTTATGGGGTTTTTGGAGGGTTGGTTATTTTTGATTTTTGACTTAGTTAAATTATATTATTTTGGGTTTATTTAACAGCACTTTCTTTGAGGGTGCTGTAATAATCTTTCTTAGGTTACTGTCTCTATGAAATAGCTTTTTACTTCAGTACTTCTTTAATGTCTTTCACAAAGCCAAGCTGCCACTTGTCATTTTGGCTTATGCCTTTGAAAAATAAACATAACTTATTCAAAGAACATTAAATGCACCTGCAAAGTCCCAATGTATTAAAGAACCCCCATGGGGGGACTACCCCTTAGCTCAGTTCTTTAAGTGGCTGCTTCAACAAAGCAGTCAGGCTCAGGTTGCTGTGGTTTGATCCCCACAACTCAAGCCAGCAAAACCTGCCCTGAAGGCATTCGGAGTAAAAAACCCCTATGTTTGTTTAAACAATACTTAGCAGAAAAACTATGACAGTTTAATTCAAAATTTTATGGACCAGTATTTTTATGAAATATTATTTATATACCACATAATTTATCTCTTAAAATGTATAATTGAATATTTTTTCATATACAGTAATA
>NW_004524923.1:160645-163287 GCF_000260255.1 Octodon degus
GAAATTACCTCTCCCCCAAAGAAACATTTATGATTCAACACTTATATTGAGTATTTGGTTTTATATAGTGAATATAGGTTTAAAAATAATATATATGGATTTCCTTTTATTTATTCTCATTATCAATTTTATGTTTTCACAGTATGAGGAGAGTTTTCAAGAACAAATTCCAATGTATTATAATATTGCACCACTTTATGAGATATAAGGTTGCTTTCCAACACCTTAATACCTAAATTTAATCCAGGAACCAATAGGCTATAAATTATTTATAAGTGATATGGCTGTTTAAAAACTCAAACAATAAACTCAGAAGCTGTTAGAGTGCTAACACAAGTTAATAAATACCAAATATATTTTTCCTGTTTACTAATAACAACCAATCAGAAAATATAAAAGCAAAAAATCTAAAAAAATGTTTGAGCTCTGTAAAGGATTGTGTCATTAAATAGAGAGATCTACTATGCTCCTGGATGTGGAACTTCAGTGTTGTAAAGACATTATCTGGCCCAGGGGTGGAGCTCAGCAACGCGAGCAAGTGTGAGGCTCTAAGTTTGATTCCTGGCAACAAAAAAGAAAAAAAATCACCCCTCCAAAAAAGCACTTTAAAAACATTATTTCCAAATTGAATTGAATGTTTTATGCATTTCCAATAAAAATCCTAATACCATTCTTCTGGAACTTGAGACAGCTGTTCTTAAATTCATCTGGAATGAACAGTGAAAAATAAGTAGCCAATTTTTGAAAACTAAGAGTAAGAAGAAGTAACATAAAAATGCAGAACAACAGGGAGAGGAGCACTTCCAATACATTGATGCCATTGTCGGTGTACACAGAATCAATCAGAAAATGGTATCTTGGGCCAATTGGAAAGTTGCTATTTTCAATCCTTCATTTGCTTGTGGGCACAACCAGTGAAGAGACACTGTTCCTAATCCTTCATTTATATGTAACTGGAAGCCAAATGAGTTCTTTGATAAGACAGTTTATATGTGGCTTGATGCCAAGTGAATGTTTGATAAGATGACTTTCCTAATATCCTATTTATATAAAAAAGTGTTAGCTCAAGAATTTTTGATACAAAAGTCCTCTTTCCCTTATTCGCTGCCTTTCTGTGAACCTTGTCACTGCCCAGCTCCCATTCTGCACAGCATACTTCTTTTGTACCTTCAATAAAAATACTTTCGCTACCTATTATGTATGTCTTGTCCAGTTCTTTGGGGCACCAAGACCTACAAAGAAATCCCGCAGAACTCCCCATCTGCTAACATAAGTAAATATTTAAGAACATTACAAATATTCAAACATTCTCAGGAATGAAGACTGGTGCAACCATTATGGAAATCAGTGTGGAGACTCCTTCAAAAATTAGTACTGGAAATCTCATTCAACCCAGCTATCCCCCTACTGGGAATCTTCCCAGAAAAACTGAAAATATCATATCACAGTGATATATGTGCACCTATGTTTATAGCAGCACAATCTGTGATAGCCAAAATTGGAAGCAAACAAAATGCCCATCACCTGAGGAATGGATGAAAAAGATGTAGTATTTTTATACAATTGACTATTTTTTCCATAATTTTATTGATAAACAAATAGCAATGAGACAGTTCCAAACCAAATTGGTAGGACAGTTCCAATAATTAGCACATTGCATTCATTCTTCCTAGTGGTTAATTGCTGTACAAGATGCTGACTTGATATCCTATTTACAAACACTATTAGAACAAATCCCTCTATTCATGAAGAGAATCTAACTATATATCTATCCTAACCATTTTGAATACACAAATACAAAATGGACATTCATCTGTATCCCAATTTTTTGTTTAGTTACATTATTTGAATATCATAGGTGTGTAAACTCAGCAAAATATTCTAAAAGAGTTCAGTAGTCCATAATAGTATTGGGTCTTCCGCTTGACTGGCAATGTCAGAAATTGTTGACCTGAGTCCCCTACAGCTCAACAAAACAGCATGGCTTTACTTCTTATACTTCGTTTTTATACCTTTCTGCAAATGGCTAAGACCAAGGTAAAGCAGGACCTATGCAACAATAGTTGTAGGTTTTAGGTTTGATAAGGTCAGTGAAATCCCCTCAGGATTTATCCTGAGATCCTGTACCTCAGATTGTAGAACCTTTGTGAGTGTCAGCCCTGTGGATGAGTCACGGCCATTGCTTGGGCTACAATTGACTATTACTCAGCTATAAAGAATGATAAACTTGATGCTTTCATATATAAGTGGATGCCACTTGAAGAGATGCTCATAAGTGAAATAAACCAGACCCACAAGTGTAAATATCATATAGTCTCCCTATTGTAAGAACTCTACAGAAGAAATAAAAATAGAAAGTTGTAACACAATTAAATGGAAAGCAAGAACTTAAGAATTAAATAATGCAGGGTGAGTGTGTGGGAGATCTTCTGGCTACCCTGTGCCAGTGGGACCTGCCGGTCCCAACCCAGGTGCAGCGTGGGTGAGAGCCTCTTCCACAACCTTAGGACCCCACCACCACTCCGCAGCACCCCCCCCCATGCCCACTTAGTGAGAATTTCTGCCACGTTCTGAGAACACCCAGATCCAGTCCTAGCCCAGGCCCAGTGAGGGGGTGGGAGAGCTGCCTCTCCCCCCTACTC
>NW_004524923.1:163387-164325 GCF_000260255.1 Octodon degus
GGCACACAGGGCTGTTGTGAAACCCTGCAGCTGCAATCCCTTCAGAGAGTGTAGGGGACAAAACCACCCAGCTAGCCCAGGAGCAGAAAATCTTTTGCAGAGGGACACAACAGGTTAACCCCCAAGGGCAGTAGCAGGAAGGAGCTGAGCACAGCAGCTAGACCTAAGCCAGGTACAGCTGGATACGTCCAAACTTTGTAGATCTTCACCTGAATTTAGAACAACTAAAGAAATTCATGATGACAAAGCCAACCCTACACAGGCTACTAAAAGATGTTCTAGGGAGGGACCAAAATGGTCAGAATTCCATCAATGAGATCGGAAACAACCAACTAAATAGGGCAAGCAATTAAACACAGGAGAAAAAAGAGTAAACGACAACAGGTAAATAACATGTCAATCGTAAGTCAATACATCACAATTCTAACCATCAATGTAAATGGACTCAATTCACCAATTAAGAGAAACAGACTGGCAAGTGGATTGGGAAACAAAATCCAACAATATACTGTATACAAGAAACACATTTAACTCAAAGACATTCATACACTGAAAGTCAAAGGATGGAACAAAATATTGCATGCCCCAACACCTCAGCAAAAAGCAGGGGTAGGAATCCTACTCTCAGACAGTCTCAACTTCAAACCAACAATGATCAAGTGAAATAAAGAAGGTCACTATGTACTGGTTAGGGAAAAAATTCAAGAGGAAGAGGTAACACTCATAAATATGTATGCACCAAACATGGGAGCACTCAACTATATAAAGCAAATTTTAATGGACATGAAAAATCTAATATCCAATACCACAATCTTAACAGGAGACCTTAACACCCCCTTATCCCAAATAGATAGGTCCACCAGACAAAAACTTAGCAAAGAAATAACAGAACTGAACCAGAGCTTGAAACAAATGGACTTGGTGGACATATACAGAGT
>NW_004524923.1:164703-166641 GCF_000260255.1 Octodon degus
GAAGAAAATAGTTCAAAGAATTAACAAAGCAAAAATCTGGTTCCTTAAAAGATTAAATAAAATCTATAAGCCCCTAGCTCACCTCATCAAACAGAGGAAAGAAAAAATTCAAATACAAGCAATAAGAAATGAAAAGGGTGTAATTACCATAGACCCAGTGGAAATTCAGAAGACTATAAATAGCTACTTCGAGAATCTTTACTCTCACAGAATAGAAGACATAGATGAAATGGACAGATTCCTAAAAAGGTACAAATTATCAAAACTGATTTGACAAGATAGAACCACTCTCAATAACCCAATAACCCTGATGAAATACGAAATGTAATAAAAAAACCTAGCGACAAAGAAAAGTCCAGGTCTGGATGGATTCACAGCTGAAGTCTACAAGAAATTTACAGAAGATGTAGTCCCTATACTCCTCAAACTTTTCCATGAAATTAAAAAGGAAGCAATCCTCCCAAAATCATTCCTGGAGGCAAGTATTATACTGATATCAAAACCAGGGAAAGACGCAACTAAGAAAGAGAACTACAGGCCGATCTCCCTCATGAACATAGATGCAAAAATCCTCATTAAATCCTAGCAAATAGAATACAGCAAATCATCAAGAAGATCAAATACCATGACCAGGTAGGATTCATCCCAGGGATGCAAGGATGGTTCAATATTAGAAAATCTATAAATGTAATACACTATATCAATAGAGCGAAAACTAAAAATCTCATGATCATCTCCATTGATGCGGAAAAGGCTTTTGACAAAGTCCAACACTCATTCATGTTCAAAGTCCTACAGAAAATTGGAATGGATGGCCTCTACTTCAATCTGGTAAAAGCCATTTATGAAAACCCAATGGCTAACATAATTCTAAATGGGGGAAAACTGAAATCTTTTACTCTTAGATCTGGTACAAGACAAGTATGCCCTCCATCACCAATTCTATTCAATATAGTTCTGGAATCATTAGCTACAGCCATTAGACAAGAGAAAGGTATAAGAATACGTAAAGAAGAAGTCAAATTATCATTAATTGCAGATGACATGATACTTTACGTGGAAGACCCAAAAAACTCCACCAAGAAGCTACTAGAATTAATACAGAAATTCAGTAGCGTAGCAGGTTATAAAGTCAATACCCAAAAGTCAATAGCATTCCTCTACACAGATAATAAACAAACTGAGAGGGAAATTACAGAAACAATGCCTCTTACAATAGCACCAAGGAAAATGAAATACCTTGGAATTAACCTAACTAAAGAAGTCAAACATCTTTTCAAGGAAAATTACAGTACTCTGAAAAAAGAGATCATAGAGGATTTCCGAAATTGGAAAAATATTCCTGTTCCTGGATAGGAAGAACCAACATTGTGAAGATGGCCATACTCCCAAAATTGCTGTACAGATTTAATGCAATCCCTATCAAACTACCACCAAAATACCTCACAGACCTACAGTAATCATTCCTAAAATTTATTTGAATCAGAAAAGATCTAGAATAGCAAAGGCAATCCTGGGCAATAAAAACAAGGCAGGCGGCATTACAATTCCTGACTTGAAATTATACGACAAAGCTACTGTGATAAAATCAGCATGGTACTGGCAACAAAATAGACCTGAGGATCAATGGAATAGATTAGAAGACGCTGAAGCCACTACAAACACATTCAGCCACCTTATCTTTGACAAAGGGGAGAAACATACTCACTGGAAGAAAGATAGCCTCTTTTACAAATGGTGCTGGAAAAATGGCTCTCTACATGCCAAAAACTAAAACTTGACCCAGGTCTATCACCATGCACTAAGCTAAAGTCAAAATGGATTAAAGATATAAACATTAAAACAGAGACACTAAATCTCCTGGAAGAGAAAGTAGGAGGAACTCTTGAAGACATAGGGGTAGGCAAAGAGTTCGTGAACAAGAATGAAATCGCATGG
>NW_004524923.1:167646-173754 GCF_000260255.1 Octodon degus
ATTCTCACCCTGACTAACTATATATACTGACACCTGTGAACTAAGCAACTGCACTGAAGATGGCAATTTGTAATAGTAGTTTCATGCTTGCAGTGACTATCAATCTGCTCTTCTGAATACGGGCTGCTTGTTATAACATGCCAGTTGCTGCTGTGCTGTCTTTTGGGTAGACGATTGTTCAAAAAGAAGGGGATGGTGAATGAAGGCAGGAGACAAGAAAAGGGATGTTTCTGGACTATCCTGCTTCAAAGTTGTACATGGTCAGATTTTTGAACTTACATGTAAAAATAAAAATTATATAGTTCTTTATGCCTATTTTAAAAATATATTCTAATTTTTAAATGTTTTTCCATCATATTCTGTTGGGACTTAAATTTCAATGTATCAATACTTGATGAAAAATACCTATTCTATGTTATTCCTAAGATGTTTGATATTCAGACAGATAGTGAGGTTAAGCTTAACAGCCTAGGTTGTATGGTAATAACAATAAGCTTGTCTTCTGGATGGTTAACAACCTAAGTTTGCAGACCAAAATTAGAGAAAAAGAAGGGCTGCAAGGAAAGCCAACATTTTGGCCCTAGCCTTCCAAGGTCAATTAAGACTCAGGACATATGAGGACTTGTACTGTAATATCACATAACTCAGTAGTGTCCCAAATTTTCTGATCAAGGAGATTATGGGTCCAAAGAGGAAAGTGATCAATGATGTAGAGCATGCCTAAGGAGAGTCACATGGAGAGAAAATATTCTCTCAGGCTTTCACAGAGAGCACATTGGCCAAGCAATGACTGTGACTCATCCACTTTACTGACACTCACAAAGGATATACAATCTGAGGTGCAGGGGCAAAGCCATACATTTATATTCACAAGATGGTCAAGGCAATGATCCTGAGAATATTCAGCAGGTTTTTGAAACTAGCTGTTAATTGGTAGGATTCTCACCCTGACTAACTATATATGCTGATACCTGTGAACTAAGCAACTGCACTGAAGATAGCAATGTATAATCCTATGGCCATGCTTGGAATGCCTGTCTTTCTGGTCTTCTAAATACATACTGCTTTTAATGTCATATCAATTACTGCCACACTGTCTCTCAAGTAAATGTTTGTTTTTAAAAAAGGGTAATAAATGAAAACAAGAGACAAGAAAAAAATGTCACAGGACTGCCCTTCTACAATGCTGTATATGGTTAGATTTCTAAGTTTCTGTGTAAAATATGTAATTATTTATTCCTATTTTTAAAACATTTTTTTTTTCTTCACATTCTGTAGGGACTTAAACTTTAACTTGATGTAAATTACCTGTTCCATGTTATGTCTAAGATGTTTGATATTCAGACAGATAATAACTTTCTCTTCTAGAAGGTTAACAACTTAAGTTTATAGACCACAGATTAGAGAAAAAGAAAGGCTGCAAGAATAGCCAACATTTTGGCCCTACCCATTCAAGATCAGTGAGGACTCAGGACATAAGAAAACCTGTACTGTAACATCCAGTAACTCAGTGGTGTTCCAAATTTTCTGATCAAGGAGATTATGAATCCACAGAGGAAAGAGATCAATGATGTATAATGTGCCTAAGGAGAGTCACATGGAGAGAAAACATTCTCTCAGGCTTTCTCAGAGAGCAAATTGGTCAAGCAATGGCCGTGAATCATCCACATGGCTGACACTGAAAAAGGATCTAGAAACTGCGGTACAGGGTTTCAGGGTAAATCCTGAGGTGATTTGACTGACCTTGTCAGATACAAAAGTTACATTTCTTGTTATATAGAGCTTGCTCTATCTTGGTCTTAATCATCCAGCAGAAAAGTATAAAAACAAGGTATAGAAAGCAAAGCCGTATTAATATGCTGATGTGTAAAAGGCTCAAGTCAACAACTTGTGACATTGCCAGTCCTACAGATAACCCACGACTATTATGGATTACTGTACTAGTTGTATTATTTTTGCTGAATTCACACACCTACAATATTTAAATGGCAATGGAATATCCATCTCTGACAAACAAAGCAAACAAGGGGGATATAAATGAAGGACCATTTTGTAGCGATATATATTCAAAATAGGATAGATATATAGCTCCTTTCTCTTAATTCAATGAGAAGAAAGATTTGTACTAATATTGTTTGGACATGATATCATGTCTGCATGTTGTACTATGAATAACTACTACGAAGACAACAATGTGCAATGTATTAAATATTGTAACTGTCTTACTAATCTGTTTTGGAACTGTCTCACTGCTATTTGTTTCTCAAAAAAAATTAATAAAAAGAGAGAACCCCAAAAACCAAATATTCAAACATTAAAATAAGATAATGAATATTACTGGTGCAAAAATCGGTACACAATTCAATGGATCAGAACACAAGGCTCTGTAACATAATGAATACACACATACACACACACACTGAGCACAGAAGCTCCTCACACAGAAAGGGGTGATGTTTTCTAGGCCAAAGCAAGATGCAAACCCATGACACAACATCATTATCTGAATATATAGCAAAATTAATGTTCAAGATCTTTTAAAGTTTGTGGAGCTGAAAAGAATGAAACAGAGTCTCTGGGCAGGCATTGCTCAGCTGACTTCCCTGAGGAACTACAGGTCCACACTCACTTTTATCTTGTTTCTGCATAGTGGGAAAAGTATCAGAGAGATACAGTGGAGAGAGAGAGGTTGGAATGCAAGTACATGGGAGGACGGGTCCTTGTTGGGAGGGCCTTCAGGCCTTCAATCTCATTGTTGCCCCTGAGCCCAAAATTATAACTGAGAACTCATCTTTCCTGGGCCTCTACCACACAAGCCACCACAGGCTCAAAGCACAATGTCTGAGGAAGAACTAAAAGCGTCTTAGGGCTCCTAAGACTTGTTGGTGATTTTTCTCTACCAATTTCACCCAATAATTATAAGAGCTCAAGAATAGCTTATAACAGGGAGTTAGTGAGTCAGAGAACAGCAGTAATGCTGATAGCTGGAGGAGGACTCTACCCTCTTTACAAACTCAACTTCCTGGACAGGAGCCATGTAACACAGCCCAAAAGCATCTGTGCAAACAAATCCTCCCTGAAGACAAGCAGAGCTTTGGAGATGCTTCATCTTTGTCCCCAAGATCTTTCACACCATATGACGTATGTAGGCTTTCACAGCACATAGTGTTTCTAGAGGATTAGCCATTCAAATATGTCAGTGTTACATGTCACTCCAGGCTTTCCAGCTACTGCTGTATTATTGTTTCATTATTTTCACAAATGCTTACAGATCCCTTCCCCGAAGCAGGCCCTGGGATAGATGCTGGGATCACAGCACTGAATAAACCTAAGACTCTGCCATCCTGGAGTTGGAATTTTAGTTGGAGGAGGAAAACAATCAAGTAAGCAAAATCATTAGTTAGCAATAACTTTCATTAAGAAAAAGTAAGATGATAAGGGCTCACTGGGCTAGGAGGTGTTCTATTTGAGCTAGATTAAGGAGAGAGGCCCTATCTGGTCATGCTACTTGGACAGACATCCAAACAGAGTGAGGCAGCTAGTCAAGCTAATGTCAGGAGAAAGCCTGAAGAGAGAAACCAGCAGGGAAAAAAACTTGAGGGGAATCTCCTTGGCATTTTCAGGGAACAGCAAGATGTTCTGGTGACTGGTAAGAGTGGAATGAACAGGAGAAAAATGCAAGAGAAGCTGAGAGAAGCAGGCAGGGACTAAATTGAATACAACCTCATAGTACAACTGGATTGACTTTGGATATTTTTTCTTTTTTTTTTTTTTTACTATTTCCAGTTTACTTTTATTTTCCATTTTATTTACACAGAAAATTACAAAGGTGATGAAACTGAATCATAGCCAGACTGTACTACTGACTAACAGCCATTTGAGTTACTGATAATCACACTGGCACTCATTAGTAAAAATAGAATTAAAAACCTAGTTATAAATGACTTCAAAACTTAGGATTCTAATGTACTACAAAAGGGTGGTTTTAATTTTAGTTGTTGAGGTAAAAATACACATGGGCTAGCGTAGTAAAACTTTATCTTCTGGTAATAGGGGTTAAATAGAATAATTACCTACATTGCTACAAAAACAATAATTGAAAATAAACTTATTGTAGTTAAGAGATAAAGTAATTGACTAGAAAAAATTAAACAACAAAAAATAAATACAGAACAAAACCTGCACTAATCTGATTATTATACATAAAAGAAATTGATAATCATATATAATAGGTACATTATATACACATGTGGATATATGTTCATTCTATAACATATACATATTTCAAAATCTATTCTATACTTTCCTTTGTCATAAAAGTAAAGAAGTAATTATAAATGCTAGAATTTTGATATTGGCAATTAGTATTAAGAAATTGAGTCATTTAGGAAACACAAATGCAATAACAAAAGGATAGAAAAATCTTGCATATGTTAAAGATAAAAGTGAAAAAAATAATTTGTAACAAGATTAACTTAAAATAGTAAGATCATTTTGACACTGAAACAGTTTACATAGAGAACTCTTGTCATATTTAGCCAAACCACTTTTCAATATACATATTAAGTTAATATGACTTTGGATATTTTTTCTAAGTGGCAGGAAGAATGTTGGAGGGTTTAAAGGGTTTTTTATTATGAAAATTTCAAAAATACCAAAAGAGAGGACAGTATAATGAACCTCATAAACTCATCACCTAGTTTCAGCAATTATCATACCACTTGCTTTATTTATTCCAATTTTTGTTCTCTTCTTTTTTCTTTTTTCTTTTTTCTTCCTGTCTTTCCTTTTTCCTTTTTTCTTCTTTCCTCCTTTCTTTCTTCATTTCTTTTTAGAAGTGTGTTAAAGTAAATTTCACCCCTATGTATGTTACATCTAAAAGTACTGCCAAGAATTTTCATATGTCCATTTTCTTACATAAAAATAAAGCTATTAGTGCACCTAATAAAATTAACAATAATCCCTTACCATAACATAATATTCAGTCCACTGTCAAATTGCCCTCATTGGCTTCAAAATGATCTTTCCCAGTTGGCTTATGATGTGCATAAAGCATTATAATCTAGAACAGTCCTCACCTCACCTGGTTTTCCCATACCAGTAATTTTTAAAAGAAATTAGATCATTAGGTGTGAGACCTTTCACTCCATGCCCACCAGACCGCTCCAGACCCAGCCCAGGCCCAGCTTGTATGTGAGACCTTCTGCCCCAATCATAGGACCTCTCCAGCCCCAGCCCAGGCCCAGCATGTGTGTGAGAACTTCTGCTCCATCAAGTCAACTGGATCCCCTCCAGCCCCAGCCCAGGCCCAGCCTGTGTGTGGGACCATCTGCACACTCATGGGAACCTCCTCCATCAGAAAGGCCTGGTGTGAAACTCTGAGGCTGAAGTCCCTGCAGAGAAGCTAGGGGCCAGAACCACCAAGCTAATCCAGGAGCAGAACATCTTGCCAGAGGAGCAAAGCTGGTTCACTTCCACAGGCTGCAGCAGGAAAAAGCTGAGCACAGCACTCAGACCCAAGCCAGACACAACTGGACAAGTTCATCCTTGATAGATCTGGACCCGGAAAACTGAGACACTTTGCTATATCCAGATGTATGAGAATGTCCTCTCTCTTTTTCTCTTGATCTACAGAGGGGGGCAACAGGTAACCAGGTGAATGAGTCTGCCTGCAAGACCTCAGATACATCAAGGGGAGGTGATCAAACAGAACTTAGGGGAAATGACTTAAATATAAATTCCCAATTTAATATCTGTTTAGCTACACAGACAGTGTTTGCTCTTACTATCTAAAATACAAACCCATAAGCTACAAAAGTTTGTCAACTGCTAAATATCACTACCTAGTATTAATTTTCCTAATTGTAGTTATGTAAATACAAAACTTTTAACTACCTTAGGGCAGGGGAGATGGCTCAGTGGAATAAGCGCTTCCCTGGCAAGAGCAAGGGCCTACCTTGGTCTTAACCATCCAGTAGAAAAGTATGAAGTCGAAATATAAAAAATAAAGCCATGCTGTTAGGTTGAGCTGTGGGGGACTCAGGTCAATAATTTCTGACATTGCCAGTTAAATATAAGACCCAATGCTATTATAGGCTACTGGACTCT
>NW_004524923.1:173914-175805 GCF_000260255.1 Octodon degus
AACCACTAAGAAGAATATATACAGTGTATTATTTGTTGAAACTGTCCTTCCGATTTGATTTGAAACTGTCTCATTGCTATCTCTTTGTCAATAAAACTTTGAAAAAAAAAAAAAAGAAAACAAGAAAAAAAAAAGAGCAAGGGCCTGAGTTCAATCTCGGTTCTAAAAAAAAAATATAGCTGCCTTAAACCATCTCTCTTGGGTAAGAATTTTGGTATGTTATACCTGCACCAAAGCTCTGTACCAAAGGTCAGAGGACAGTGCTATACAAAATGACAAAGAGAAAGAGCAGAATGCAGTCCCAGGCCCTGAGGCCACCCAGAACAAATGCAGGACACACAAACAAAGAAGAAATTGGGGATCACACAACTGAAATCTCTGAATTAATAGCAACTGAAGTAAAGAAACAACTGCAGAAAAGTATAGAGGAAAGCAGATCAGAAATAATCTCTGAAGTAAAACAAGAAATGATAACTATAATGAAAGAATTGCTAAGTGCTTCTAAAGAAGACACTGATGAAAAATTAGAGGAGAATAGAAAAATAATGGAATCCTTGCATGAGTAATATAGGAAAGAAATAGATAGCATGACGCAGACTCAGAGATACAGATTGATTAAAATCTTAATCACAAGCTTGCAAAACCATCTGAATGAAAGTAAAGATAGAATTTCAGATCTTGAAGACACTGTCACAGCTAGTGAAAAGGTAAGAAAAGATCTTTTAAAAACAACTAGGATGCAGGAAAAAATAATTCAACATCAGCAAGATGATGCAAGGATGAACGACATGAGACTAATAGGCATCAATGAGAAAGAAGGAGTCAATACAAATGATATAAAAAGATTATGGGCAGAATACCAGAAAAATTCCCAAATATGGGGAAACATCTGACATTCAGTTAACTGAAGCATATAGAACTCCAAATAACATCAATCCAATTATAACCCCAACAAGACATGTAATAATCAAGATCCCAGAAATCAACACAAGTACAATATATTAAAAGCTGTTAGAGAAAAGACACAGATCACATTTAAAAGAAAATCCATCAGAATAACAGCAGATTTTTCTTCACAAACCATCCAGACAAGAAGCGCATGGAGCAGAGTACTTCAAGTCCTCCATGAAAACAAACTAGAGCCCAGACTGCTATACCCTGAAAAACTCACTTTCAAGTTTAATGGAGAAGTGAAATACTTCCATGACAAAGAAAAACTAAAGAATTTCATGATGATAAAGCCAACCCTACACAGGCTACTAAAAGATATTCTAGAGAGGGACCAAAATGAACACAACTCCATGAATGAGAATGGAAACAACCCAGCAAATAGGGCAAAAAATTAAACAAAGGAGAAAAAGGGGCAAACAACAGCAGAAAAAAAGCATGTCAGTCATAAGTCAATACATCTCAATTCTAACCATCAATGTAAATAGACTCAATTCACCAATTAAAAGAAATAGAATGGCGCAATGGATTAGGAAGCAAAATCCAACAACGGGAAACACACTTAACTCATAAAGAAATTCATAGGCTGAAAGCCAAAGGATGGAAAACAATACTACATGCCCCCAGCACCTCAGAGAAAAGCAGGGCTACAAATCCTGTTCTCTGACAGTCTCAACTTCAAACCAAGAATGATCAAACAAAATAAAGAAGGCCACTATATATTGATGAGGGGAAAAATTCAAGGGGAAGAGGTAACACTCATAAATATGTATGCACCAAACATGGGAGCACCCAAATATATAAGACAAATCTTAATGGACATGAAAAATCTAATATCCAATACCACAACCTTAACAGGAGACCTTAACACACCCTTATCCCAAAAAGATAGGTCAGCAGACAAAAACCTAGCAAAGAAATAACAGAACTGAACCAGAGTTTG
>NW_004524923.1:176420-203936 GCF_000260255.1 Octodon degus
AACCTCAAACATCTAGAAAAGGAAGAACAAACCAAAGCTCAAGATGGGAGGAAATTCTAAAGATTAGAGCACAAATTAATTAAATTGAGAGGAAGAAAACAATACAAAGAATTAATGAATCAAAAAGCTGGTTCTTTGAAAGATTATATAAAATTGATAAGCCCCTAGCTAACCTCATCAAAAAAGGACAGAAAAAACTCAAATTCAAGCAATAAGAAATAAAAAGGGTGAAATTACCACAGAACCAGTGGAAATTCAGAAGATCACTAGTAGCTACTTTGAGAATCTATATTCTTACAGAATTGAAGATGCAGAAGAAATGAACAGATTCCTAGAAAGGAACAAATGATCAAAACTGAATCAGGAAGATATAAGAACTCTCAATAACCCAATAACAGCCAATGAAATACAAAAATGTAATAAAAACCTACTGACAAAGAAAAGTGCAGGTCTTGAAGGATTCACAGCTGAATTCTACAAGAAATTTACAAAAGAAATAATCTCACTAATCCTCAATCTCTTCAATGAAATTAAAAAGGAAAAATCCTCCTAAAATCATTTCTTGAGGCAAGTATTATACTGATACCAAAACCAGAGAAAGATTCAACTAAGAAAGAGAACTACAGGCCAATTTTCCTCATGAACATAGATGCCAAAATCCTCAATAAAATACTAGCAGATAGAATACAGCAAATCATCAAGAAGATCATACACCATGACCGGGTAGGATTCATCCCAGGGATGCAAGGATGGTTCAACATATGTAAATCTATAAATGTAGTGCACTATATCAAATCCAAAAACCACATGATTATCTCAGTTGATGCAGAAAAAAGCTTTTGACAAAGTCCAACACCCATTCCTGTTCGCAGTCCTACAGAAAATTGGAATAGATGGCTTCTACCTCAATCTGATAACAGCCATCTATAAGAATCCAATAGCTAACATAATTCTGAATGGGGAAAACTGAAATCGTTTACTCTCAGATCTGGTACAAGACATGGGTGTCCTTTATCACCATTTCTATTCAATATAGTTCTGCAATCATTAGCTAGAGCCATTAGACAAGAGGGAGAAATAAAAAGAATAAGAATAGGTAAAGTAGTTAAATTATCATTATTTGCAGTGACATGATACTTTACTTGGAAGACCCAAAAAACTCCACCAAGAAGCTCTTAGATTAATACACAAATTCAGTAGCATAGCAGGACACAAACTCAATACCCAAAAGTCAATAGCATTCTTCTACACAGATAACAAACACACTGAGAGGGAAATTACATAATAATACCTTTTACAATAGCACCATGGAAAATGAAATACTTAGGATTTAACTTAACTAAAAAAGTCAAAGATCTATTCAATGAAAATTACAGTGCTCTGAAAAAGGAGATCATAGAGGATTTCACAAAATGGAAATATATTCCCTCCTCCTGCATAGAAAGAACCAACATTGTGAAGATGGCCATACTCCCAATATTGTTATACAGATTTAATGCAATCCCTATCAAAATACCACTAACATACCTCACAGAGATAGAGAAATCATTCCTACAATTTATTTGGAACCAGAAAAGACCTAGAATACCAAAGGCAATCCTGTGCAAGAAAGACAAGGCAGGAGGCCTTATAATTCCTGACTTGAAAATTATACTACAAAGCTACTGTGATAAAATCAGCATGGTACTGGCAAAAAAGTAGACCTGAGGATCAATGGAATAGATTAGAAGATGCAGATGCAAATACAAACACACTCAGCCAACTTATCTTCGACAAAGGGGCCAAATATGCTTACTGGAAGAAATATAGACCCTTTAGCAAATGGTGCTGGAAAAAATGGCTCTCTACATGCTGAAAACTAAAACTTGATCCAGGTCTGTCGCCATGTACTAAGCTAAAGTCAAAATGGATTAAAGATCTAAACATTAAAACAGAAACACTAAATCTCCTGGAAGAGATAGTAGGAGGAACTCTTGAAGACATAGGGGTAGGCAAAGAGTTTATGAACAAAAATCAAATCACACGCATAAACTTAAAAGAATTAACAACTGAGACCTCCTCTTATTGAGAAGTTTTTGTACGTCAAAACAAATTACCAACAAAGTGAAAAGACAACCCACAAATTGGGGGAAAAATCATGACAAATAAGCACTCAGACAAAGGTCTCTTCTCTAGAATTTATAAAGAACTAAAAAACATTAAGGCGCCAAAATTTAAAGACCCAGTCCAGAAATGGGCATCCTAGATGAACACATACTTCTCAGAGGAAGAAATACTAGAAGCTAATAAATATATGAAAAAATGCTCCACATCACTAGCCATCCGTGAAATGCAAATTAAAACAGCATTGAGATATTATTTCACCCCAGAAAGAATGGCTATCCTAAATAAATCAACCAACAACAAATATTGAAGAGGCTGTTGGGAAAAAAGGAAGCCTTCTCCACTGTTGGTGAGAATGTAAAATGGTGCAACCATTATGGAAATAATGGTTTATTTCCCCAGGTCACGCTGAGATGGTGACTGAGACTGGGTGTGGTGGCGTGCGCCTATAATCCCAGCTCTTGGGAGGCTGTAAACAGGCAGATCACTATGTGTCTGATGTAGTAGTGAGACCCTGAGCACCCTGTAAACCCTCCCCACTCCCCCAGAAAGGAAATCAATGTAGAGATTGGTCAAAGAACTAGGACTGGAAATCCCATTTCAATCCAGCTATCCCTCCACTGCGAATTTTCCCAAAAGAACTGAAAACATCATATCATAGTGCTATATGTGCACTTATGTTTATAACAGCAGAACTTGTGATAACCAAATCTTGGAAGCAACCAAAATGCCCATCACCTGAAAAATAGATGAAAAAGATGTGGTGCTTTTATACAATAGAGTATTACCCAGCTATAAAGACTAGTAAACTCGAAGCCTTCATATATAAATGGATGCAACTTGCAGATATACTCATAAGTGAAATAAACCAGACATACATGTGTAAATATTAAATAGTCTCCCTAGTGTAAGAACTCAAAAGAAAGAAAAATTGAGAGGTATGACATCGCTAAATGGAGAGCAAGAACTTCAGGATTAAACAACAAAGAGAGAGAAAGGAGAAAAGTTAGGAAATATGGCAGGGACAAAACCATACATTTATATAAACAAGATGGTTAAGGTAACTGTCAGTGTAGTCAGGGTGAGAATTCTACCAATTAAGTGCTTGTTTCAAAATCCTGGTGGAGATTTTGAGGACCATTGCCTTAACCATCTTATGTATATAAACGTGTGGATTTGCCCCTGCTGTACTAAATATGCTGACATCTGTGAACTAAGCAACTATACTGAGAATAGCAATGTGTAATACTAAAACCATGCTTGGAATACCTATCATTCTGGTCTTCTAAATGTGCACTGCTTCTAGTGTCATATAAATTATTACTATACTCTCCTTCCTTCAAGTGTTTGTGTTAAAAAAAAAAGTAATAAAAGAAAACAGGGCTGCAAGGATAGCCAATGTTTTGGCCCTCGCCCTTAAAGG
This sequence comes from Octodon degus, assembly GCF_000260255.1. NCBI lineage: Eukaryota > Metazoa > Chordata > Mammalia > Rodentia > Octodontidae > Octodon > Octodon degus. The sequence goes on from NW_004524923.1 coordinate 179,947, forward strand.
TCAGTGAGGACTCAGGACATATGAGAACCTGTACTGTAACATCCTGTAACTCGGTGGTGTCCCAAATTTTCTGTTCAAGGCAATTATGAGGCCACAGAGCAATGTGATCGATGATGTAAAGTGTGTCTAAGGATAGTCACATGGAGAGAAAACTTTCTCTCAGGGCTTTCACAGAGAGCAAATTGGTCAAGCAATTGCCATGACTCATCTACATGGCTGACACTGACAAAAGATCTACAAACTGCTGTACATGGTTTCAGGGTAAATCCTGAGGGGATTTGACTGACCTTGTCAGATACAAAATTTACATTTCTTGTTATATAGGTCATGCCTTAGCGTGGTCTTAACCATCCAGCAGAAAAGTATAAAAATGAAATATGAAAAGTAAAACCATATTAATATGCTGAGCTGTAAAAGGCTCAAGTCAACAATTTCTGACATTGCCAATCCTACAGATAACCCACTACTATTATGGACTACTGGACTATATTGGATTATTTTGCTGAATTCATGCACCTACAATATTTAAATGGCAATGGAACACCTACCTCTGACAACACTAAACAAAAAAGGGGATATAAATGGAGGACCATTTTGTACTGAAAAAAATTATATCTGTATATATAAAATAGTTAGGATATATATACAGCTACTTTCTCTTAGTTTAATAAAAAGAAAGATTTATACTGATAGTGTTTGGACAGAATATCATGTCTGCATCTTGTCCTCTGAGTAACTACTAGGAAGACAACAATATGCAATGTATTAATTATTGTAACTGTCCTACTAACCTGTTTTGGAACTGTCTCATTGCTATTTCTTTCTCATTAAAATTAATAAATTTTTTTTTTAAAAATGAATGAAATTAGATCATTGGCCTGTAAAAAGTTCTATATAATAGTCTATATTTGTCTGTTTCTCTCCTTGTGATGCCTTTATACTTGTGCTTTTACTCCTCCTATTTCCTGTAAACTTGAAGTTAGAGTGAAGCTTGTTTTGATCTAAGTTCAACTTTTGAGGTAGGAGTGCCATTAGTGATTTCAATTAGAAGTGCAAGGAGCTGGGGAGATAGCTCAGTAGAATAAGCGCTTGTCTGGCAAGTGCAAGGACATGAGTTCAATCCCCTGTTCCGGAAAAAAAAAAAAAAAGGTACAGCCGATGACAGTCTGATGCTTGTATTGCAACATGCCACATCAACCTTTCACCTCACAATTTTAATGGCCATGAATGGCCATTGTCTGATGTGACTCTTTCACCATAGGTTGTATAATAATGTTTTTGTTTTTATTTTATTTTTTTTAATTTCTGTCACTCTCGCCAGATAACTAGCTGGTATAATGCCATATATTCAGATAATTCTCATTTTCAACAATACCCTTCTAGCCTGTTTCTTTCTTTTACTTACAAATAACCATCTTGATTATTTTTTTCTTTCTAGACTTCTTTTGCAATTAGAATCATTTATGTGTATAGATATAGATAGAAATACACGTGTGTGTATGTACATTTGAATATTCATATTTCTTCTAGCACAAAAGGTAGCCTTACTATATGTGCTATTTTGTGCCACTCTGTTTTCACTTAAATGTGTCCTGGAAATTCTTCACATTGCTGTCTAGAAGTCTTCCTGGAGATGTTCTGAGTTAGAGGAATGGCTCCAGCTAATGTTGTGTTTGGAAGTCTTCATCTAGCTGCCTTACAGAAGATAGAATTTAAAAGGGCATGTGCCAAAATAGGAGGTGGGGAGGCATTAAGGGGCAACAACACAGGTCTAGGGAGACATGGCAGTGAGCCAGGTGGATTATGCAAATAAAGACAACACGATGGAGTTGGGGGGGCCTGGATGTCTGAGCAGAGTTGCCATGGTAGCACAGACACCAAACAGATGTCCATCTGATGTAAGTCACATTTTATTTAGGATCTCTGTCACATGCACTGAACCTGTATCTTAACTCACACAAATTATTCTAGTTCTGACAAGCTCTTATTATTAGGTAGTTTCTACCTGGAAGTCAAGAAAACCAGCTTTTTGTCTTGATTGAGTTAGTCATAGGAACTTGAGCAAAAAAAGAGGTGAGTGGGTGTTTCTGGTAGAGGGAACAGCATGGTAAGACTTCCAAGGCTGTGAAATTTGGCTTTTATCTCATAAACAGTAGTCCTTGAAAGTCGTAAGGACAAGAGGAATTGTCAAAACACTAAATGGTTGTGAAGGAAATAAAAGCCAGGAAATCAGAGCAGAAAGCCAGCCCTAGGCCTTACTTCTACCCAACAGGCAGTCTGTCACTGATGACCCCAAATGACCTGTTTTTGCAAAGATTTGTCATGGCTAACTCTGCCACCACTTCTTTGACTTTACTTCCTCCTCTTTCCTCTACTTTGGGCTCACTGTATTCCAGCCTCACCAGCCCATTTGCTCCTCCTTAAACTCATGACTCATGCTCCTGACTCAGGATCTTTGAACCTACTGTTTTCTCTGTCTGCAATGGCTCTTCCTTTTCAGTAGCCACATGCCTTCCCTGACTGATCTACTGAAAATTGTAATCAGTCCCTTTCCTGTCCACCTCATTCTGATTTATTTTCCTTTGTAGAATATGGCACCACTTGGATGATATAATATTGCACAGCCATTTGCTGCTGTCTTCCCTATCTAGAATGTAAGATAGCATCTAGCTCGCTTTTGCAACTATGCAACTTAGTGCGCTGCATGAAACACAGTTGGCACACGATTTTTTGACTGAATGAATGGGATATAAAACATCTTTCAGTAAGTCTTTCCGCTAGTCCTTTTCTTCAAGGAGTCTCAACTAGAGAAGACGAGAGGTGGCAATGGTGGGGAGAGGAGAGTTAGGATGTAAAGTTGGCCCTGAGCCTAAAAGCACAGGGCAAAGAACTTGGAAGGAGACAAGCGGCTCAGCTTGGCACCATTTCTTGCAGGCTGAGAAGAACTCAGGCTAAATTTTTGGAGACATATTTTTCTGTAACCAAACCTGCTTTTTCTACACTGTTTCCTTTCCCTAAACTTATGAATACTTTTTTTTTTTTAACAAAACCAAACTTTTCAAACCCTTGGAAGAAAATTAAAATATCTTCATAACCTCACAAAGGGGAAGAGTTTATTTAAAAAGCACAGAATGTGCAAATGTGAAAGAAAAGTATTGGTGACTCAACCATATTAAAATTAAAAACTTAAAACCTCTAAAGACAATATAAATATAATCTACACAGTAGGAGAAAAAGAATTCATTCAATGAATATTACTGAGTACTCACTATGTGCCAGGAACTGTAAATAGTCCTTCAGACAATCAGTGTGTGTGTGTGTGTGTGTGTGTGTGTGTGCACATGCTCGCATGCAGATGGCTCCTGAGTGCTATAGTTTGAACCTAGAATGTCTCCCAGATGCCCATATGTTAAAGGTTTGGTCTTCGGTTTCAGCATTATTGGGAGGTGGTGGAGCTTCAGGAGGTGGAGCTTGTCAAAAAAAAGTGGAGTAATTGAGAGTGTATGTTTAAAGGGAATATTGGGACCTGGCCCTGTCCTCTACCTCTCATTCTGCTTCTTTTTTTATGTATTTAGGACAGGGTCGACAGGGTCTACAAGGTCTCACTATGTAGATCGTACTCATAGTAATCCACCTGTGTTCAGCCTCCCAAGCACTGCTATTACAGGTGTGTGCCACCAGGCCCAGTCTCAATCTCGGTCTCAGCACACCCTATGGGTGGAGCTGGCACAGCATGCTAGGGATCAAACCCTGCCTGCTGCTCTCTACCTAAGCAGGTGCTTTAGTCCACTGAGCCATCTGGTCGGCCCTCACTCTGCTTCTTGGCCACCATGACAATTACAGGCCTCTTCGACCATCTGTTCCTGCCGTGATTTACTGTGTCACCACAGGGCAAAACAATGGGGCTAAGCAATAATAAACTGAAATCTCTGAAACAGTGAGCTGAAACTGACTCCAGGTATTTTGTTACAGTGATGGAAAACCAAATGGACTGAGGTTTGATGTCAGTTTCATTTACAATATTTCAAACTTGGGAAGCACACTTGAAATTTATTTTTCAGTGTTTTGGGGGCACATGTCCCCAGCAATACTGTTTACATTTCTCGTGGGGAGTTGTTACATATGCATTACACATCTTAATCCTCTTTCCCATCCTCTTTCCCTTCCCTTCCTCTTTCCTCCCTCCATCTCTTGGTCCCCTTCCCTTTTGCAGATGATCTATCTCCACACTCCCTATTAGCTCTTAGTTTTCTCTTTATTTACACGCTGGGTTTTTCTTGTAAGAGAAACCATGTTATATTCAACCTTCTGTGTGCAATAACATTATGAACCCAAGGTGTATCCATTTTCTCACAGATGACTCAAATTCATGAAGATAAATATGGACTGCTTCCTGCATTTGCATGCTAGCCTTCTTCAGGGCCCATGCTAATCTCGGCACCCTTTCTATTCTTTGTACATGTGCTACCAAAACAAGCACTAACGTGTACTTTCCTTTGGGCATTTTGGTGCTTGTACCTTCTCTGTCTCTGTCTAGATTTCCCTTAAGTATTTTTTTTTTCTGTACCAGGTGTCAAACTCAGGACCTTGTGCTTGCCAGGCAAGCACTTATTCCACTGAGCTATCTCCCCAGCTCCCTCCCTTACGTATTTTTGGCAATGCTTTCTTAGTGGTCATGTATTTATTCAAAATTTATTTGTCATGAAAAGCCTTTACTTCTCTGCTAATTTTGGAGACTATACAAGTCTAAGTTGACAATTCCCTTCTTTAGGGTTTGAAAACTTCACCATGCTCTCCTGAGAAATCTGCTATTATCCTAATAAGCTTGCCTTTATAGGACACTTCCTGTTTCTTTCTAACAGCTTTTGGTATTCTCTCTTTGTGTTACATTTCTGGAACTGTGATTATGATGTGTTGTGGAGAGTTTCTTTTCTGATCATGGCTACCTGAAGTTCAACATGCCTCTTTACTTGAATATTGAATTCTTTTTCTAGATTTGGAAAAATTTTTTCCACTATGGATTTGGTGAATAAAGTTTTTATACCTCTTGAGTTACCTTCTAATTTTTTTTTTCAGAACTAGGGATTGAACTCAGGCCATGCACTTGCCAGGGAAGTGCTTATTCCACTGAGCCATCTCCCCGGCCCCACCTTCTAATTTTTTTAAGACAGGGTCTCACTATTTAGTTCAGGCTGGAACTGAACTCACCCTGCAGTCCAGACTGGCTTCAAATTCATGGCAATCCTCTTGCCTCAGCCTCCCAACTTTTGAGATTACATGTAGTACCACCAGGCCCAGATGATTTTTCCTTTATTACTATAATTCTGAAGACTTTCTTTATGAATCATTTAGCAACTGTTGGATCCAGTTTCTACTCTTTCTTTCTTTCTTGTACTGAGAATCAAACTCAGGACCTCAGGCTTGCCAGGCAGGCCCTGCGCCACTGAGCTACCTCCCCTAGCTCTTGTTTTCAGAGTATCACTGTGTACATGATCTGCTACATCGGCTTTGTCTTCTGTGTCTGACACTGTCCTCATATTAGCCCAACTTGCTACCTGTGCTTTTCATTGAATTTTTCCATTTTTAGTGTATGTGCTGCAAAAGCAGGTACTCCATGGAAGTTTTCAGAACCAGGATTTGTTTCTTTCTTTGTTTTTCATAATTTCTAATTCTTTGCCAAAATGGTCACTAATATCTTATATCATCTTGTTTAACTCACTTTACTGTTTTTTCTTCTTTAAGATCACTGAATATTTTATTGTTTTTTCTGTTTATTTTAATCTTCTTTATGTTCACTAAACATCTTATGAATTTTTTTGTGTTTCTTCTTTTATTTCTTCAAGCATTTTGATCATGTGGTTTTTGCATTCTTTGACTGTAACTTCTTTTATTTCAGTGCCTGTAAGATCAGCTTTCTAGAAGTTAAGGGATTTTGAAGGCATCTTGCTGCCTTTGCTTCTCATGCTTCTATTGCTTTTTTTTTTTTTTGGTGGTACTGGGGATTGAACTCAGGGCCTTGCACTTGCCAGGCAAGCACTTATTCTACTGAGCCATCTCCCCAGCCTTCTATTGCTTTTATGTTGAGGGTTGAAGATCTGTTAGGGTAGAACAAGTTTGCCAGCACCATGGAAATCTGCAGTTAAATTCTTTCTCCTTGTGATTTGTCCTTGAGTTTGGTTATGGTATGGTGTTATGCTCCTCTATAGCCTACTCGACCTAATCAAATCAGTCCCAGTCATTGTGTCATAAGGATAAAACAATTATTGATTGTACCATATCTGAAGAACCAACCATAGCAATCATATAATTTAAAACTCGTTCTGACCATTTCATGCTTTTTTCCTGTTAGTCGTCCAGGAAGGCACTGGAGTGGTGCTGATAAGTAGACTGGGATGTAATAGATAAGGGAAGGAGCTCCGAAAAAGAAAAGGAAGAAAATAGTTCAGAAAGAAGGGAAGATGAAAATAAAGATAGCAGCAATTGGAAGTAAGGAAGGAGATATGACTTTGATGGTTACTTTTATACCTGGAATGAAAGGGGCAGAGGGTCTTGAGAGGTTCTCTGCAGTGGTGGGGAAAACAAAGGAGTGAGAGGGAAGTATTACTGGAGATTGAGGGAAGGAATAAAGAAGGTTGGAATTCATAAACTGATAGAAAACTTGTGTTTGAATCCTGCATACATACATTTTGGTACAAGTTATTCTCTTTTATTTTATTTCCAAAATTTTATTGAGAAACAAATAGCAATGAGACAATTTTAAATCAAATTAGTAGGACAGTTTACAAGTTACTCTAATTATGACCATGAGATATATTTTTTAAACTAAAATTCTAAATAATTCTCCATTTCACATATATAAACATCCAAATGCAGAGACAGAGATAGATATCAGATGAAAGTAGGCCAGGAAAAGAAAGAAATTAAAAAACACATTGATAAAAGGAAAATATAAAAGAAAACAATTTTTTAAAACACAGACACAAAAGTAGAGAGTTCTCTCTGGGCAGACAGAGTTCCCTTAGATTTCAGCTGTGTTCCCATAAGCATGACAAGTTGGATGTTTCGTCTCCATCCTATGACCAGACACTTTTAATTGGTTCAAAGGTTTAGGGGAAGCAGAGCAGGACCAGTCAAGCTTTCCATTCTCCACTGATTTGAGAGGGCAGACTTCTTCAATTCCAGCCCCCTTCCTCCCCTGGTGATACCTGCAGCTGTTTTGGTCTGTTCCCTCCACACTGCTGTAAGTGCACCACGCAGTTCCCTTGAATGTCCTGCTCCTTTCTCTCCCTGTGCCTTCTCATAGCTCTTTGTCCATGCCGCTTATAGAATCTCTGCATACCCTGGGAGTTCAGCGGTTCTAGGAGCTTAAGAGGAGTGGACATCTGCACAGAACTCAGTAGCGTCTAGATGCCAGTGAGAAGGTAGAATTTCTTGCCTAATGGGATGGATCCCATACGAGAACTAAGCTCTGTGATGGCTGGGAAGGTACAATGTTTTGTGGAGTTTGGGCTGGGGTGGGAATATGCACACTATGACACCATTCAAGTGTCTCTCCTCCATCCCTAGACCACTCTAGTCACCATCACTGCCTGCATCTGCCTGTCTCAGGTCCCTATCAGAACCACAGCCTTGCTTTGTTCTATCCCAAGGACTTATTGATATCAACTCAATAGCTGCCCATGGTTTTCTGGCCCCCAATCTTCCTCAGTGCACTGGCCTGAGGAGTCTTTCTTCTGTGCCCAGAGTCCCAGTGGGAAGGGAGGTGAGACAAATGAGCACTGGCAGTGAGTGCATAGCTGGGCATAGATCACAGGCACCTGGGTTCAGGTCATATGAGCCCAGATCACCACCACCTGGACACACACACTTGCCATCTGGGTCTAGAGTACAGCCACCAGATGATTCACCAGGCTCCTTCCTTCTTCCCTCAACTTCTTCCTTCAGAAGTTGGGTGCTTTCCCAAAATATCCCATTTGCCAGAGCTGAGATGTGAGCAATACCAGCACTGAGGAAAGACCCTGCTTTTTCTTCTAGACACTCCTGATACTGGATATTGGCTGCTGGGTTCCTCCTTTAAATTGCTTTCCTGTGCCTTGGTGTTTTCTTTTGTTCTTGTTTCCCAGTGACCGCAGATCCTGACAAGTGACCTCCAAGTATCTTGCAAGTGCTGTTAACTCTAATCCCCCATTGTCCCTAATCGGTTTAGCAATATTTTCAGATGCAACCCCATCATGAGTCAAGAAGTATCTGTCAAAAGCAGGCAACCTTACTCAATGTCTTATTGTTTAGGGAGACTTACGCACATATATGATAAAATTACAAATACAAACAGGACAATGATAGACAAAAATGTCAGTGTAGTTACTCATGGTGAAGGAGGACACAGGAAATAAGCTCAGGCAGAGGCACACAAAAGCCTTGGAATAGCATAGTAACAGCTATCTCTTAGGCTGGGCAGCAGGACGGATGCTCACAGTACTATTCTTTCAACTCTTATACACATGATAGATTTCCCTCATAGTAGTACAAAGAGCCAAAAAACAGAAGTGGGAAAACCTAGAAGATCTTAAAGGTTTATATACTGTTTTCAGAAACAAGAAGGTTGGAAAGGAGCTGAATGGCCATTTTTGCTGGCTCACTGTAGACTGGCACCCCATACTTGGCCCATGCTCCTCACATCAACCATCTTATAATGTTTGCAAATTAGCAGCCATTGAGCCTAATCTTTTTTTCACTTGTGTTTTCTTTAGACAAAAACAATTATCTAAATTTTTTTAAAAAGTTTGAAATAGAAGCAGGACATGATGGTGCTTGCCTGTAATCCCAGCACTCAGGGAGGCTGAGTTAAGAAGATCACAAGTTCAAATCCAACTTGGGCAACTTAGTGACTTAACAAGAGCCGGTCTCCAAGTAAAAAAAAATTAAAAGGGCTGGGCATATAGCTTGCTACAGCAGACCTAGGCTCAATCCCTGGTGCCATCCAAAAGTTTGAAATGAAACCTGGGCATAGCAGCACATGACTGTAGTCCCATCTACTTGGAGGCTGAGATAGGAGGGCTGCTTAAACCCATGGATTCAGCAACAGCCTAGGCTTAAAAGAAGAAAAACAATTTTATAAACTAAAATAGAATTTAGAGTGGTTTGGAGAAACAAGACAAATGTATATACATACATGCATGTCCACATAAAGAGAGATAAAGATGCACAATATTAACAATTATTGAGATTAAGAGGTAGATGATATACAAGCACTAGTTATAATGTCCTTTAACTTTCCCCTATGTTTGAAATTACTTACAATAGAAAGCTGGAAGGCCTTGATGAGCAAGCCCTCTCAGGGGCATCATGCTCCTCAGCATTCCCTATTACAACTCTGCTTTATATCCCTCATTTCTAGCACTTCTGGCTCAGCTCGTAGGTCTCAACTGCTAGATTTTCTCTGTCTCCTGCGTGTAAGCAGGCCAAGGTATTGGAGTATGGCAGATGTCCCTCTCATTCTCATAGACTGAATAAATCAGACAAGAATTCTCAAGTTTAGAACAGGTCAAAGTCAACCCTTCTCTACTCACCCACAGCAGCTACAGTAACTTTGACAAGTGCAACTATAGTGCATAAAACAAAGGGAGGGTTTAGAAAAGTCAGTGCACACCTTACAGCTTCTCCCAGAAGAGTAAATGAAGATGTTTATGGTTCTGTACGACTCAGAGCCAAAAGTGAAGAGTGGAGAACTAAGCTCCTCTAGAGCATCACCTTGCCAATGGGGCGTACAACTGTGTCAAGGAGATACTGTATGTGCTCAATGTCTGTTACCTGTTGCTATGAGCAGCTGTTCCTGAACTTGTCAGTTAGGAGTTCCTTGAAAGTACATAGGTTCCAAAGATTTTGCAACTAGAAACTTCCTCTCAGCCTGCTGAGCTCTTACTTCCCCACTGTCCAGTCACTGTAGGGAAACGGAAGCAGCTTTCCAGTTAGCATTTGCTTAGGCACATTCTGTGGTATGATAGCTTCTCTCTGGGAAAACTGTGCTTCTCATTTCCACAGCTACCACACTACCCTGAACAAATCCTCAGTCCCTGACCCCCCCCCGGCCTGGCTGTTTCCACATATGCCTTTATCCTATTGGTTAGCATACAAAACAGGCTTAGAAGGAACTTGCAGATAGCCAGGGGCAGGCAGGAAACTTGAGGATTAAGCTGAAGTTAGCCAGGGACACTGCATACCAGGCCAGCCCAACATGCCAAAGCAGGTGGGTAAATGACAAAATCTGTGATTGCCTTAATGACATAAACAGAGATTAAGGTCACTTGCCTTTCTGAGCTCCAGTAATTTCTGATCTAGGACTACACTTAGGTGGTTTCCAATGACTTGATCACCTTTTGGAACAATCTTGCCTTTTTTTTGGCCTCCTCTTGCTTTGACTGCCCCACCTTGCTCACTTCCCAGACCTCAGATCTTTGACTTGTTTGTTGATATCTAGATCTGCGCATGTGACCTACTTTAGCTCATTGCTGCCCACATCCTATTGTGACAGAACTCATTTGAAAGTTGTTCCTGCTGTGATTAATCCTTATAGGCCAGGAACTGAAGAGAAACGAAGAAGAACTTGATTCTCAAAGCTATAGCATAAACAAATAACATCAAGCTATGATTTAGGGGCAGGCAGTATTTTTCATGTGCAGTGCTTGAGAAAGAAACGCCTATTGGAAAAATGTAGATCAATAAAGATAGAGGAGGGATCAATAGAAAAGAATGTCCTCCATAAAACAATGATAAAACTATGTCATCATTCAAGAATTATGGTTAATACAATTCTATGAGGTCATGTTAATACAAACAATAACAATTACAGAAGGAAAGGATCAGTGTACTTACTAACAACTAGGCCTCCATATCCTCAGGTTTCCTAATGTCTTTTGGCAATTGCTTTATTTTCTTTGATACAGTTCTGAGTGGCCCAATCCACCTACATACCAAGAAAGTCTCCAGATGCCCTAGATATTCTGGTCTAGGAAATTGCAAAAATACTTCTACCGTTAGTTCAGATGAGACTAAATTCATTTTCTTCTTTCTCAAAAGAAAAAGAAAATAATCCCAAAGCAGAAAAACTGACATGCTGATAAAACACAGCTGCCTCACATTAGTTTATCCTGGGTACAGACTGACCCTAAGTCCCACAATGCAAGACTTCACCTCAGAACTGGCCTTGGCTTGCATTTGAACATTCCCTTAGTTTGAACAGAGGTATTTCTAAACTGCAGCACTGCTGAATGGGTCTAGTCAGATGGAGGCATCACAAAACCTGCCTCCTCAGCTATTTGGAGGCTCTTCTGAGACTGTCATCCCTTTGATGAAAGAGACTGACGCTGCTGACCTGGCTAGCTTGTCCTTGGACACTACCTAGGTTAATGGAGTCGCGAGAATGCCTCTCACTTTCTCACCACTGTGTACTGAGTGGTTGGTAGAAAGGATACCAAGCAGTGCTGAGGAAAGCTGTGGTAAAGGAGGTTTCTGATCATTGACTTTTCTGCTACAATTGAAAAACCTTGAAACCTCACCAGAGTGTGAAGGAATGTGGTCTAAAACTTAGTGCTTCTCCTATCATTGAAGTTTGGTTAAATGGATTATGGAATGCCCATACAATAAAATGTTACATATTGGCTGAGCCGGCCCCATCTCTGGGGATCACTGAGATTGCAACTGAGACTGGGTATGGTGGCGGGCACCTGTAATCTCAGTGCTTGGGAGGCTGAAAACAGGAGGATCACTACAAGTCCAATCTGTGTAGTGAGACCCTGTGGTCCCTGTACTAAATACATATAAAAAAGTTACATGGTGAAGAAAGTTGGCATGAAAAATGTCCATTGGATGAAAATAGGTTATAAAATGGAATATAGAATATGATCTCATTTTAATGGCATGAAATAATGCATTTACCTTTTAACATGAACATATACATTAGCAAAGCATTCAGCAAAGAGCTTTACATAAGTTATTTTACAATCTTATAATGTGAATACTTATCATTTTCCAAATGAGGAAGCTAATACTAAGAGGGTAAATCATTTGCAACAGTTCACTTAAGTGATGGAACGGAGATACACACCCAGACGTGGTGGATCCAAGAGCTCAAACTCTTAGCAGTGGCACCGTTGTCTATTCCTACATTTGTATAGGAAAAGGTAAGAAACAGATGGATTGCAAGATGTGATTGGTTCTTGTTATTGTTATTTCTGTAAAGTGAGATTGTGAGTGACTTGTTCCCTCTATACTTTCCCTAGTACTCTAAACACTGTGATTTACATGGATTTTGTGTGTGTGTGTGTGTGTGTGTGTGTGTGTGGCCATCTCAGCCCACCCTGGGGGCAGAGATCCAACTGCAGTCCCTATGCTTGTCTAAGCTTGCCTAAGCAGGCACTTTAGTCTGCTGAGCTATCTCTCCAGCCCCTACATGGATATTTTCTGTTAGGTAAAAAACCACGCAATCAACCAGACCAGGCATTCTGACTTGAGTAGAAGATTTATTGGGAGCATCAAGCAGGCTGGCTGTCTAGCAGACCAAGACAGCAGTGCACAGAGGAGAGACAGAAGACTTTATAAGATTTTTAGGGAGGATGCTCTGGAACAGCCGAGGGAGAGCTAATCTTGGCAGGCTACCTGGTCCGTGGGGGACCATCAATGTTAACAAAGGAGAGTTTCGTGGTTGCTTGCCCAGGTCAGAGTCAGGTGGACCTGTTCTGTGGTTTTGGGTTTGGCTCTGTGTGGTGCCAAGGGAGAGAGAGTTTGCGGGCAGGGTGCCTGGGAAACCAAGAGGGAGAGTGTTTGGGGCAAGGAGCTTGGGAAACGTTGAATCGTGACCTATCATTTTCATAATCAGGAAAAACAAAAAATCAATTTCCATTCTGTAAAAAGCCAACAAGTTTTTGTCTGCAACCTGTGCTCAGCAAACTACTGAGGAATAACTTAGGTTTTACAAAGACCCTTGAATTCTCCACCAAGCCCAGTTATGTAGAATAAATAAATAATATGCTTGTACACGTGTCTGCTCAGACACATGCAAATACTATCCTTATGTATATACATAGTGGCTTTAGTTTGTCATATACTTTCAAATGGAGATTAAAAATGTGGGTATTATCATGTAGAGGACCGTGGTATTTCAAACATTAAATTCCTAAAGCAAAGGTTGGGATCTAGTACCTTGAGTATCTTCTGTACAGTTTACATCTTCTTTGTTTCAGGGGAGACAGGAGGAAATACATAGGGAAACTGGGAATTCAAATATTAATAAAAGTTAATCTGAGAGTCTTGCTTCCTGGAAAAGATAGTTTATCAGGATGAGAAAGTGTGGAAATTGAGTTGATCTAAGATATTCTCTTCTGGAAGGACAGTGTTAATCTCCCCTGCATTGCCCAGGACAAGGCCCCACCCTCACCCACAGGCGATGGCAACACTTCAGCAGGCCAGTGGGGTTGCAATACCTGAGCACTAACATTTGTGTTAAGGCCAGGCTGGTTTCCAGTCCACAGGAAGACCTTGGTTGGGAGGGTGCTCAGGAAAGGAAGGGAGACAAAGTGAGTAGCTTTCTGTTTTGCCAAACTGCCTCAAAGGTCAGCACCTCCCTTCCTTTTCTTTGTTCCTTCGAGTCTTATAATGTGTTCTTTGTCCTCTCCTACTTTTATAGCTTACTGTCTCCCACAGAAGTACCCAGGCCACACTCTATGTAGGACTCCAATCATCTCATTAACATGCTAAGAGCCGCTGGAGCACAAACCAGAAAACTAAGACATTTGCTGAGTGTTTACCCAACACCAAAGGCCTACGATTTTTCAGGCATGAAGAATAGTCACACTGACGAATAAGATACAATCTCAATCCCTTTAGATACATATGACTTTCAGGTGGAAAAAGCAAAAAGCAAACCCCACAACCTGATTTGTTTTAATGAGCATGAAGTTTTTGTTTTAAAGGTAAGAGACGGTGGCCAGGGAGATGGCTCAGTAGAATAAGTGCTTGCCTGGCAAGCGCAAGGGTCTGAGTTCAATCCCCAGTTCCACCACAATAAATACATAAATAAATTAATAAAAAGGGGGCTGTGGAGATGGATCAGTGGGATAAGTGCTTCCCTGGCAAGCTCAAGGGCAAAAAATAAATAAAAACAAAATAAAGGTAAGAGACGGATCTGTGAGATGAGTGAGGGCTCTGCTGATTTGCTTCTCCCTTGTACTTTGGCTTGTATCTAGGACTCACCTAGCCCATCTCTGCTCCTGGAGGCTGGAGCTGAAGCTCAGAGCACTGGCCAAGGAAAGACAGTACTTAATACTTACTCAAGGATAGGTGAAGGGGAAAGGGAGAGAGGTTGTACTATAGTAAAAGCAAATTAGGTTCTTGCCAAATAGATTACATCTGAATCCAGTCCAATCTGAATCCAGCTGCCAGTCGTAGGAAACATAGAAGAACATGCTGACATATACAGTGATCAGCAATAAGCAAAATCCAGACTGTGGAAAATTCCACAGACCAAATTATGTGGGTGTTCAGTAGCTAAACCTTAAGGGAAGGAAAAGAAGAGGATCCTAGACATTAGAACAGACTCAAATGCATCAAAAATTCTAAGGTCAAGAAAGGTAGCGAAGGCCAGGAAAGTGCCACAACTCAGAGGAAGAGAAGCAGATTCGATGATTAAATGCAACCCGGAATCCTGGTGGGATGCTGGAACAGAAAAAAGGTATAAATAGAAAAACTGATGTCATCCAAATAAAATCTGAAATTTGGTTATCAGAAACTCACCAATATTTGTTGCTTAGTTGTAATAGATATGCTGTGGTTACATAAGGTATTAACATAAATGGGAAACTGGGAGAAGGGGATAGGGAACTATCTGTACTATCTTTGCAGTTCATTATCTAAAATTATTCCAAAGGGTTGGGGAGGTAGCTCAGTAGCTCAGTGCCTACCTGGCAAGCACAAGGTCCTGAGTTCAATCCCCGGTATCCAAAAAAAAAAAAAAAAAAAAAAAGAAAAAAAAAAGTATACCACTAATCTTGAATGCTCCAATTAAAAAACATTTTGGGGCTGGCCAGATAGCTCAGCAGATTAAAGCACCTGCTTAGGCAGACGCAGGAACCAGGGTTCGATCCCTGGAGTGCTGTGCTGGCCCAGCCCCTGGGGGGCACATGGAGAGGGCAACTGAGAATGGGGGTGGTGGTGCATGCCTGCGATCCCAGCACTTGGGAGGCTGAAAACAGGAGAATCACTACAAGTCCGATCTGTATAGTAAGACTCTGTAGACCCTGTACTAAATACATTTAAAAAAATAAAAATATTCCAAGATAAAGAGGTAAAAATAGAGGTGGAACAACTAAAAGGCATATCAAATTTTTAAATGGGCAAGACTAAACTACTAATAAGGGAAATACATTTGTGTTAAAAAAATAGAAGTTGGGCATAATAACACATGCCTGTAATCTGAGAACTCTAGGAGGCTGAGGTAGGAGGATCACAAATTGGAGCCCAGACTGGGCATCTTAGTAAAACCCTGTCTCAAGATAAAAGAAATTTTTAAAAGGCTAGATATGTAGCTGAGTGCAAAGGCCCTGGGTTCAAGCCCCAGTATACAAAAGAATAAAGGAGAGAGAGACAGAAAGAGAGAGAGAGAGAGAGAGAGAGAGAGAGAGAGAGAGAGAGAGAGAGAGGAGTCATTTGTCTTATAATAATTCATTAAGGCACGCCTTTACTTCTTTACTTTAAGTGTTTCTTTGTATATGGATTTTATTTTACAATGAGAGAGAGGAGGGAGGGAGGGAGCGAGAGAGAGACATGAGAAGCATAACATTAACTGGAGAAATTTTAGTACATGTGCTGCCAAAGTGAGCACAAACTGGAGAAATTTTTATGTTTGCATCTTGTACTCTGAACAACTACTTTAAAGATAACAGCATGCAATATATGAACTCCTGTTATTCTCTTATTATTTTGTTATGAAATTTTGTTTTCCCTTTTTTCCATATAATAAAATTTTTAAAAAGTAGCACAACATCCAGCCATACATGGTGGTACTGGAATCTCAGCACTCTGGAAGACTGAGAGCAGGGAAATCACAAGTTCTAGCCCAGCCTGGGCAACGTGGAAATTTAGCAAGACTGTCACAAAAGAAAATAGAAAATTAGTTGGCGATTTACCTCAGTATAAAGGTTTCAGGTTCAATCCCTGGGAGTGAGATGCAAATATACCCTACTGATCTTGTTGAAATGAATTGAGTATTAGATATTATTGTTAGGGAGTGATAATAGTGATGTTATTATAGAAGAAGACACAGCATCTGTAGACTTGTAGATATGTAGTGAAAAATTTAGGGGTAAGGCTGGGCATATAGCTCAGTGGCAGAAGGTTAAGGTCCTGCCTGACAAGGTTAAGGTCCTGAGTTCAATTCCCAGTACCAAAAAGAATAAAAGAATTTAGGGGTAAGATACATTTTATTTTTTATTTTTTCTCTTAGGGAAGGGTCTACAGGGTGTTCAGGGTCTCACTACTAGATGGGACTCCCAGTGATCCGCCTGTTTACAGCCTCCCAAGAGCTGGGATTACAGGTGAGCACCACCACGCACAGTCTCAATTCCCATCTCAGCGCACCCTGGGGGCGGGGCCCGCAGGGCAGTCCTGGGGATCATACCCTGGCCCCTGTCTGCTTGCAGGCGCTTTAAGCCACTGAACTATTTGGCTGGCCTGTACATCTTAGAATTGCTGTCAAATATTCAAAATAAGTGAGAGGATAGATGGAACAAGTATGGAAAGTTTTTTTTCAGGTTTGTTTGGTTTTTTTTTGTGAGTGTGTGTCTTTTTGAGACAGGGTCTCACTATGCAGTTCAAGCTGGCCTTGAGCTCACTTTGTAGCTCGGGCTGGTCTCACATTTGCAACCATCCTTCTGCCTCAGCCTCCTGAGTGCTGGGATTACAGATATGTGGCACCACACTTGGTTGGGAAAATGTTAATAGCTTTTTCTGTTTGGTGGTTTTTCTTTTTCTTCTCCAATACTAGGGATTGATCAATAGTTGTTGAACATAAACATGAAAATAACGTTCTTGAGTTTTGTATGTTTGGAAAATTTTCTAACAAAAGTTACAGCAGTGGAACAGCCCGAAACCAGGCTGCTTCAGAGCTACAGAGACCTAATTGTAGGTACTCCTTATTCAGAACCCCACAGAACTCCCTTCCCACCAGCCATCTTCCTTAGCTCCCAGGCACTAGTATCTCTGAGTAACCTGTGAGGGAGTGTTCCCTCTTGGTCTCTGTGTCACTTGGACTAGGTGATAGTCACTTTCCCCTTTCTCCATCCCAATGTGCTAATAATCTCGTGAAAGAAAGTCAAAGGGCAGATGGGCTGGGCCAGCCCTGATGACACAGTCCTCGTGGCTCTATAATCCAGCCCTTCAGTAGGTGGAATTGGGGGTGGGACAAAAAGGGAGTGGGCTGGTGCTAACTCCTTATGGTCATATGCATCCACTATTAAGTGCATTCGCAGAAGCTGGTGGCACCTTTCACTGGAAAGTTGCTCTAAGGTCTTTGCCTCCCTCAGGCGCCAGGGCACCATGCCTTACTCTAAGCAGCCTAATAGCTTCCAGATTCTGAGCCTTCTGCAGTGGCCCTTGAGCTACCTTGCCATATGTGAGTACCAACCCAGAAGTGCATAGTGAGGAGCCAGAGTGAAAAACCAGGGCCAGATCTGCAATGATGTTGATGATCGTGGGAAGTGTCACTCGCCTTTTGATTATACGAGATGTACTAGAGTGTAAAGAAAAGGAGTTTCAAGGAAGAGACAGAACCCGGGGCAGAGTAAGGACAGCAGTGTAGCAGGACAGTGTTTTGGTAGAGATGAATAGAACCTCACTATCTAGCCAGGAGTGCTCACTTATCAGGACTAGGACAGAGGAACCATTAGAGTTATAAACTTAGAGACATGTGGCCTGGGTTTGAGCAGTAGAATCTCCACTCTGGGAGGGAAGAGGTGACATGGGGGAGGAAAGGGAGGCAGTGGAAGGAGTTGTGAATGGCCAAAGGGAAAAGAACGATGGGTGGGAAACAGTGGACGGATGCGGATGTAGGGTGGGCAAGGTGTAGGGAGACCTGGGCAGCGTCAGTGCAAGGGAGGGAGGGCTGGTAACTTAACAAGGGCTTTGGGGTGATGGAACAGGAGTAAAACAGGAGGCGAGAAGAAAAGGATGGCACCAAATGAGGGAAGGGGAAAGCAGGCACAATGAAGAGAGCAGGACTACTAGGATGGCACCTGGCCGAGGCAGAGAGCCAGGGATGGCAGGTAGGAGGAGAAATGGCACTCGCATGTGGTAGGTAAGGGGAGAAAGTTTGGAAGGCTAAGTAGGCATGTGTGGTGGATGAGCAGGACTTGGACTGTGCAGAAGGCCAGGGCAGAGTGGAGAGCTAACTGGCAATGAGACTGGATAGAGTCAAGTTCCGCTGGAAGCTCAAAGCTGATCTGACCTCACCTTTCATCAGTTTGGGTCTTGCAGCCGTTGTTTATTTTGCTGCTGTTTACACCCTTGTGGCCACTACCTGCACTTTACTTCATCTGGTTATTCTTGGACTGGAAGACTCCAGAGAAAGGTAAGACTCATGGACCCAGAAAAAGAATGCTCCGCCTTCACCTGCAGGCCTGCCTGGTGAGTCCTACTTGCTAGGCCACAGGGCTTGCCTCTATGTGCTCAGGCCCATAGCAAGCAGTCCGGCTGAGACCATCCTGGGGCTTCTTCCTTTCTTACCTCACTGGCAGAGTGAAGGTCCCTCCAAACTGAGAGGGAAGCTCTTGGTAAGTGACAGAGTAGCACATGCTGACTCACCTTCCTCTGGTGTTTTTGTCTCAGGTGGCAGGCGTTCAGCCTGGGTAAGGAATTGGTATATCTGGACTCACATCAGGGACTATTTCCCCATAATGGTAAGAGGCTCTTTCATTTGTAATTTATTCCTCCTAGATCCCTAAATGCTAGACATTTATACCAAATATGTAGGATTGTTCATAAGGAAGATGAACATCTCAGAGACAGTCTCAGTGCAGGCAAGAAGACTCCAGGGCCCCCCATACTCTGCTAAGATACTTGAGTACCCTTGGCATGACTTGCCCCCCCAAAAAATATATATATATAGTGATAGCTAAGTGGAGTTTTCAAGGTTCAAAAAAAGTGAGCTACTAGTTTGTGGGCACTGAAAAGGAATTTAGAGAAGACAATACCAGGATGATGTTCTGGAAATATATTGCTTTGCTGACCCCTCTGGGCACTTTGGAGTAGACAAAAGACACTGCCCTGATTCCTAGAGCAAAATTTACTGGGCTTTGTCACATAAAAGCGCTCAAAAAAAATACAAAGTCATGTGCATAAAGCACACTGAAACAAAGGACCAAGACTACTTGAAGCTACAGTCAAGTGGCCAGACAATTGTAGCTGGCCCAGTTCCTGCCTTGTTACTGCAGGGCTGAGGAGACCTATCTGTTGGCCTCCTGCAAACTGGGATTACTCTGTTTTGTTAGAAATCTTTGTTTCAGAAAGTACCCTTGGGCCAGACAGATAGCTCAGCAGACTAAAGCTCCTGCTTAGGCAAAGCACAGCGCCCGGAGTTTGATCCCCAGCATGCTGTGCCAGCCCTGCCCCCAGGGCGCACTGAGACAGTGATTGAGACTGGGCATGGTGGCACAGGCCTCTAATCCCAGTGCTTGGGAGGCTGAATACAGAAGAATCACTATGAGTCAGATCTATGTAGTGAGACCATGTAGACCTTGTTCTAAATACAAAAAAAAGTACCCCAACCCCTGAAGGATCTTCACATAGTTCATTTTGTCCCCTCTGACATTTCTCTCCATGGATGTAGATTCTGAAGACTGAAGACCTATCACCTGAGCGCAACTATATCATGGGGGTTCACCCTCATGGCCTCCTGACCTTTGGCGCCTTCTGCAACTTCTGCACTGAGGCCACAGGCTTCTCAAAGACCTTCCCAGGCATCACTCCTCATTTGGCCACCTTGTCTTGGTTCTTCAAGATCCCTCTTATTAGGGACTACCTCATGGCCAAAGGTGTGTCTGAACACACTGGACTCTGATCCATTTCTCTCCTTGGAAACATAGCTTTTTAAGTTTCTCACTATCACAATGTACTTGTTCAGAGTATGTGAACTGGAGCTAAAATGCTTGGGCCTGGACATTGGTTCTTGCCCCTTGCTGTGTGACCGGTCTTAGGCAAATTAGCTAACCTCTATGTGCCTCAGTTTGCTCATTTATGAAGTGATTCTGGTGGTAATGGTCTTACCTCAGATGTGGTATAATGAGGTAATATAAGTAAAGCATTTGACATTAACAGCTGGCACAGGCCCTATGCTCAATAAGTAGTAGTTATTGTTTCTAATGGAAAGAGAAAGCAGAATTCTAGTTGAAATTCAGCAGGTCCACCTGGTTATCACCCTGAAAACCTTCCTGCTGTAGTTTCCATTTGGTGCCATCTGCAAAGTGTAGTGTCAAAGTAAAGTGTGTTCTGTTTGTCTGTAGCCATCTCGTCACATTCTTTAGTCCCAACTGGCTGAGCCTCTTCTGCTAGGACTCAAGGACACTAAGAAGCCAGTATGTTCCCTCTCTGCTCTTTTGTCTTCTCCTGATCTGTTTGTTCCTCTCTTCCCCTCGATTCTCACCAGGTGTGTGCTCTGTGAGCCAGCCAGCCATCAACTACCTGCTGAGCCATGGCACTGGCAACCTCGTGGGCATCGTAGTGGGAGGAGTGGGAGAGGCGCTGCAGAGTGTGCCCAATACCACCACGCTCATCCTCCAGAAGCGCAAGGGGTTTGTGCGCACTGCCCTCCAGCACGGGTAGGTACCCCCTGGGGAGGAGGTAGAGGTGACCTTTTCGGAGTAGTTTCAGCCTGTAGGTGATGTCAAGTCTCACACAGATGTTTCGTCAAGAAACTTTTGAATGAGTAGAAGAGATGAGCAAGAATCAAAGTTTTTCATGTCATCACTGCTTCTGAGTTTCCAGGAAGCCAAACCATAAACTCAGGTACCATGCCAGGGTGGCTGGGCTAAGGCTGCCTTAGCAGATCATGACTGATAGAGATAATCTATGTCAGTCCATTAATGATAGGTTCAAGAGGAACTACAGTATGGTTTAGAGAGTTTGTGTGGGAGGCAGATTAGGGGTCCTAATTTAAAATCCTGGTCCATGGGCTGGGAATGAAGCTCAGCATAAAGTGATGGCCAGGCATGCACATAGCCCTGAGTTCAATCTTTAGCACCATATACAATATACACGAAACAATAACACATACAATCAATAAAATCCTGGCTCATAATGTGCCATGCATTCTGGAACAGGTTACTTAAACATTCTGAGCCTTGCTGTTTTCATCTTCATAATGTTGCTATTAATCATTGTACCTGTTTCTTAGAGTAACTGTGGGCTTTGAGTAAATGTATCCATATCAAACCCCACCATGTGCCTTCCACACTGTAAGTAATCAATACATTTAGGCATTCTGACTTAGGGGTAAAGAGGAACCTGAGGCTAGAGCTAAAGGATTCCCTATCAAGTCAGCATTTAGCCCATATGATGCAGGGACAATTGTTGCACACTCACAGCAGAGGGGACTCCATCTTTTAAGGACCTTGCCTGATGGGCCGAGGAGATAGCTCAGCAGCCTATGTGCTTGCAAGCGCAAGGACCTAAGTTTGATCCCTGGTACCAGAAAAAAAAAAATCTTTCACATAAGGACCTTGCCTGAGAGGCCTGCCTGAGTAAGGAGTATAAGGTAAGCAAGAGAGCTTTAAACAGGAAGGAGAGGCTTCTGTGTTCTAGTCCTGGTCCTTCTTGAGAGTCTGAGTGGCCTTCTCCCTTCTGAATCTGGGTTCTAGGTTCCCCACTGCGTCTTCCACTATCTTTGTTGTAAGGATGTAGTAAGGTAAGATATGTTGAAGTGCTGAGAGATGGATATTAGAAACTGGTAAAGATTTGCATGAAAGAAACTATTCTCTTTACTCTTCTTCATTTAAGGAAACTAACTACTCTGATTCTCTGCTTAGGGCACTATTTGGGGTAGGACCTCATGGTCTCTAGGTGATAACTTTTCTCTGCTCTAATCCTATCACCTATGAACAGCCTTCTTGATGGAGGGCTGTATTACATATGCACATCCTTGCAAAGTTACCCTCCTCTTCTCTGTGCATTAACCAATAGAAACAGTCATGTGTTCCCTTCCTTGATGTCTGGAAGCTTTTCATGCTGTGGATCTCTGGTCAGCCCTCTAGCAGAGTCCAAATCCTCTTCCCTCCCTGTGGCCCACTGAAAGATGACCCAGAGATAACACTCTCACTGCCCTGGAAAATAGCAGGGCAAGGGTCTCTAGCTATCTGACATTCCTGTTTAGGACAAGAAGCAATGCTTTGGGTCATTGGTAGTTTATCATAATACCATAGATGTGGGCCTGGAAGTGAGTAAATATTCTTCGAGAGTGGTTCCCATTCTAGCACGTGTTAGAAAAATAAATTGGAGTTCTTCTACAGGGCTCATCTGGTCCCCACATTCACTTTTGGGGAAACTGAGGTGTATGACCAGGTGGTATTCAACGAGAGCAGCAGGATGTACAAGTTCCAGGCCTTCTTCCGCCGAATCTTCGGTTTCTATTTTTGTGTCTTCTACGGACAAGGCTTTCACCAAGGCTCCCTTGGTATCTTGCCATATAGCCGGCCTATTGTCACTGTGGGTAAGTGTTGCTCTTGATCCCTGAGGCCACCTCAGCTCTTTCTTTACCTCTATCACAGCACACCTTGTCCTGCCCCATAAAAGAAGAAGGCAGTGGACGGGAAGAAACTGGGAGCTAACTGGGGCTGCCAGAGGGTTGGGCACAGGAAAAAGAGGAAGCTAAAGGAAGGAGAGATTCTAGCACTTTCACTCTTTTCTTTTCCCCCTCTCTTGGCAGTTGGGGAGCCTTTGCCACTGCCCAAAATGGAAAAACCAAGCCAGGAGATGGTGGACCAATACCACGCACTGTATATGGACGCCCTGAGAAAACTCTTTGATAAGCATAAGACCAATTATGGCTGCTCAGCCAGCCAGAAGCTTCTTTTCTTGTGACTGAAGAGACTACATGTATGCCTGTGGGCATTGGAGCCCCTGCCATGGAGAGGAGATTCATTTGCTGCTAACCCAAGAAAATCCTGGAAAGAGAAGCAAGACTAGAGAGGCTGTGTGTGGTGGGGGACGACATTAAGAGTTCCTGCCTTGCCACACTGAAGCCCTCCAAAGAGTTATCCTGAGAACTGGCAGAGGGGAGCGTCCTAAGACATCTCTTGTCCTGATACCCCCTGGCTTTCCTCTTTGAGCCTGAAACCCAAGGTCCTGAAGGACTCAAATGATAGCCAAGCAGCCCCTACCCAACTTTTCAAAAATTGTAATACAAGTTTAAATAGATATATAATCTTTGTATCACACATCTCACCCATTTAAAGTGTAAAATTCAGTAGTGTTTAGTATATTCACAGGACTGTGTAGCTACCACCATTTAGTTTTAGAATGTGTTTCAGCACCCACAGTGAACCTACTACCCATTAGAAGTCTCTGTTCACTCCTCCAGGCTCTGGAAGCAACTAATCTACTTGATATCTATGGATTTACCTATTACTGACATTTCATATAAATATAGTCAGTAGTCTTTTGTGATTGGCTTCTTCCTCTTAGCATGTTTTCAAGTTCCACCCATATTGTAGCATGTGTCAGTGTTTCATTTCTTTTTTTTTCTCAAAGTTTTATTGATAAACAGATAGCAATGGGACAGTTTCAAATCCAATCGGAAGTTCAGTTTCAACAAATAATACACTGCATATATTCTTCTTGGTGGTTAATTGCTGTACAAGAAGTGGACTTGTGATCCTATTTACAAACACCATTAGAACAAATCATTCTATTCATTAAGAGAATGCAACTATATATCTATCCCAACCACTTTG
>NW_004524923.1:208861-215073 GCF_000260255.1 Octodon degus
GGAGGCACTGCGGAGTGGTGGGGGGCAGCCCAAGGGGCTGGGAGAGGGTCCGGCCCACTCTGCGCCTGGGCTGGGACTGGTCCCGCCGGTGCAGGGTAGCAGGAAGCTCTCCGCACACTCACTGGGCCTGGGCTAGGACTGCTCATTTCTTTTTATGACTGAATAATATTTCATTATACATATATACCCCATTTTTGTGTAACCATTTACTAGTTGATCGGCATGTGGGTTATTCCTACTTTTTGTCTATTATGGATAGTATACACATTTTTGTGCTATGATCTGTTAGCCTCAGATACAAAAGCTTACTTTATGTGCAAACTACTCCCCCTCATGCCTTCTGGATAGATAAAGGTACTAAGTCAGGATCATGTTTCGGTTGGCACAGATATTTCGCACAGGCCAGCTTGTCCTCATAATGGCCCTTGACTTCCTGATCTGAAAGTGTGTACAACCATCCGCATGATCTCTGTGCTTTTAATCCTCACTAAATTCTGTCTAAAGATTTTTTCTAGAAACTGTATTCTGAGAATTTTAAAAGAGTAAATAAAAGTACATATACCCTTTTCTTCACAAGGCAACCAACAAGAGACACATTTATACAGCAAACGGCCAAAAGTCAAGAGACCATTTAAACTATTAGACTATTTTCTTTTTGTTGTTGTTGTTTGTTTGTTTTTTAGCCAGGTCTCACTATGTAGTGCAGACTGGTCTCAATCCTCCTGCCTCAGTCTCCCAAATGATAGGATTACAGATGTGCACCTATTTTCCTTTAACTTTTAAATATTGGACCTTGGTGGGGTTTCACTGTTTTCACTTACTTTATGCTTTCTCAGATCTAAAATATTGCCTTAGTAAGCAGTAGGACCAGTACATCCAATTTATCAACCTCCAACAAACACCTGAGCTCCAACATGCCCAATACCAAACAATTTATTTCCCTCTTCCATCCTCCCAAGTCCTATCAATTTATTAATATTAATCCAACCTGTCTCGCCTCTCCTACACTATCACAACCTCACCAATATTCCTAGCCTATTGCTATGCCCTTTAGTAATGTTATTCTAATCACCCATTAGTGAGACTACTTCTAGGGCAATCTTAAATCTGACTAGTTATTTCCATGCTTGAAATTGTTTACTGCTCCTACCAGAATATCTTAAAATTGGATCTGTGTGATACTAATGTTCCTTCGATGTTAATGAATATTGCACAGGAAAAGAATGATAAAATAAGTGTAGGAGGTGTGGGAATACACAAAGATAGGCAAATGTATTTGTTGAAGTATCTTCATGGTCTTTTATTATTTCTTCATACTCTTTACTACATTAGCAGACATTGTGATACTGGGGACTGAACCTAAGGCCTCCACATTGAGCTACATCCCCAAACACCTCTTTTTTTTAATATTTTGTATTTTGAGAAAGAATCTCACCAAGTTGCTGAATTGCCCAGGTTGGGCTTGAACTTGCAATCTTCATGCCTCCACAACCCAGAAGGTTGGGATTACAGACATGTGTCACAACACCTGGCTGCATTTCTCAAAATTATCTGACCATAAATCCTTGTTTCAAATAACACTTATTAACACCTCATGGCACACTTAGAGTTCCTCTACATAAATCTTAGAAACACTGGCCTTCGGGATAAGATTCAACTTTCCTTACCAAAGAAAGAAGGTGCCTGATTTGGCTTGGGAGCTGTCAGATCAGGAGATGCTTTTGTAAGAGAAGCTGGATTTGTAGTCTGAATCAAACTTTTATAGGAAATGATCAGAAGATATTTCAGTAAAAGGGGAATTGGATTGGAATTAGTTGTTTAGGTTGTTTCTTCCATGAAGGGGGAATGGGGGCAGAGTTTCCCAGGAATAAACTTGTCTGTGCTTCATGGTCAGAGCTGCCTAGGAGAGTGGAAGGACAGATGAACAGCAGTTTGCTTTCTTATGAGCATCATCCAGGCATTAATCAAGAATTCAGTCTTCCCATGTCTTTCCTCCTCATTCTCACCCTTTCTCTTTCCCTTACTCTACTTCTCTCTGAATGGTTTTGAAATACCTTAATACTTTAAGGATTTGCCACATACCTGGATACCATAATGATGTCATACATAATGACCAGCAAGAGAATCAATGGCTAGGACTTAATCATGGAATGTAAGTGGGAAGGAGCTTTTCCAGTGAGTGGCCAGGATGGTGACTGCTAGTGGACCAAATGGCCAAGGATCTGTCTGAAGTAATGATGGAGGCAGAAAGTGAGCAGAGCAGCACATGGTGGTACAGACTTGTAGTCCCAGCGGTCAGAAGTTCAAGGTCAGCCTAAGATACACAGAAATCTCCAAGACAGCCTGAACTACGTAGTGAGAACTTATTTCAAAAAAAAAAGTGAGCGAAGTACTTAAGTGATGCCTAGAGGGTGGCCATGTAGAGGAGAGAGCTGTACTTGGTCATAGGATTTGGGATAAAAGTGTTCTACACCTTCTCATGAATATATCAATTGATAGGCATGCTGTGAAGGCCATCAAAAAGCCATTATATTCGGTTGCTATTAATCTTTTGAGTATTAACTTCAATCAGTCCCTACCATGACCTAAAGTACTACACTGGATGACATCGTATTTTCTGAAAATGTTCACTTTCACATTGTTTCCACCATGGTAAAGCCTATTTATCTTTTAAGCCCACATCACGCATCACCTTCTCAGTGATTCTTTCAGCAGGCAAAATGAATGACCCTTTCCTTTATTCTTCCATAGCTTCTTGGCTCTACTATGGGTCTCACCACATTATACTGCAGTATAATTATTTACTTCTAGGCAACTCTATCCTACTAGGATGAGAGGTACTTGAGAACAGAAGCTACCTTATATTTGTTGCATCATTTCTAATATCTACAATGGGACCTACCATAAGATAGCCCCTATATATATTTTTTTTTCCAGGCGGTAAAAAAAGTTTCATGGGATGTTTCATAGGAGAAAAGCACTAACAAGGTAGATAAATAAGGATATATGGGTCAAAAGTAGGCTAAATAATGAAACTCTAATAAATTAAATCAGGTAGCAAAACCACATAAAAGAAAAGATGAGTGAAGTTTGAGGGGCAATTTAAATTTATCATAAATGGTTGAAAAGTGAAGATTTAACACAGCTTCACCAATCTGCAAGCAAGCATCAGCACAGTGAGTGTCAGGAGCTGAGGAGCTCTGAGTGTGTGACCTGCGTCTTGATCTCTACACCTTAGCCTATGTCCTGACCAATTGTAGGTGCTCAAGAAAAAAACCTGTTGAACAAATGAATCCAACTGCTTTATGACACGTGGAAAATTTCTAATTTTGTTAAAGGAAGTCACTTAGCTAGTGAATAAACTGAACCGTATCAAAATTGAACCTTGGTTTTGTCACAGTTTATGTATAGGCTGTCCCCATATGTAAACTTGAAACTTGAAATTTGCAGGTACACCTTTGCTGCGCTTCATGGATAGGGAGCAATCGGAGGGCTTCAGCATGTACATCTTGAGGTACAGTCTCACACATTAAGGTCCTGTTATATAATTTGATTGGAGGCCTCAGCACTCTTCTATCAGAATCTAGTCAACAAAAGGTTGATTTTTAAAAGTGTGCTGCTTGGGCAAGACAAAATGCACGTGTGGTCCCAGCCACTCAGTGTGCCAGGGCAAAAGACTTCCTTGCACTAAGGAGGTAGACACCAGTGTAAACGACATAGCAGGGCCATGTCTCCAACAAAACACTGGAGAGAACAGTGGGGGGCATGGCTTAGTGGTGGCTGCTTGCTTGGTATGCACAAGATTCTGTGTTCTGTCCCCAGCACAGCTCTCATGAAAGTATGGAGATCCGTAGTACAACAAATAGGTAGGCTAGGCCACTGAATGGCAAAAAATCTTATTGAGCAGGACATGGAACTCCATTTTCTTTATAAATGTACACAAATCATTCACAACTACCATTTATATATTTGAACATTTAAACGCTCTTAATAACTAAAAAGGCATAAATTCTACATACTATCGTCAGAGGACACAGTTCAGTAAACTTAGAAATAAATAATAAATATAGACTTATTGTCTACAGCTAAGTGAGAATTAAAAAGGCTCTTCTGACACTTGGCTCCAAAATTTAGAGAATGTCAGAAGAAAGGAATAAAATATAAGAATCCATTTAAAAAGTACAGAAAATCAAAGAGTCCCTGGAGGGTCTCAAAAACTCAGAAAGTAAAGAGGTGCTAAAAAAAAAGAAAGAAAGAAAGAAAGAAAGAAAGAAAGAAAGAAAGAAAGAAAGGAAAAGAAAAAAGAAAGGACACGCCAGGTGTGATGGAACAAGCTTCTAATCTCAGCACTTGGGAGACTGAGGCAGGAGGATTGCCATGAGTTTGAGCCCAGCCTGGGCTACATAGTCAGTTCAAGACCATCCTAGACAGCATAGTGAAGACAAAACAACAAAAAAGAAAGGATGGAAGTCTGTCAAGGGGACACAAGAGCAATCTCAAAAAGTTTCCAGTAAACTAACCCAGAATCACTTGAGTAACAAAACAAATAATGTAATACTGTATTATAATTGATTTTTTAAATGTATTTAGTACAGGATCTCACTATGTAGATTGGACTCGTAGTGATTCTCCTGTTTTCAGCCTCCCAAGTGCTGGGGTTATAATTGTGCACCACCATGCCCAGTCTCAATCTCCTTCTCAGCACACCCCGGGGGCAGAGCTGGCACGCCATGCCAGGGATCGAACCTCCAGACCCTGAGTCTGCCTAAGCAGGCACTTTAGTCCACTGAGCTATCTGGTTAGCCCTGTAATCCAAATATTGTTAGTGTAGCTAATAATGTATACTTTGGGATAAAATAGTTACACTATAACAAGGAGCTCATAATATAAATATTTTATAAATATCACTACAAATAAATATTGCAATATTTGAACAAATGGTAGGAAAGGGACAAATCTTTACAAAAGAAGTATTGTAGAAATGATCTATATGGATACTTCTCCTGCCAAGAGATGATGCTTTATCCACTCCCCACCTCCAAGGATAGGCGAGACTGAGCAATTCAATTTCAAAGAAAAAAGTGTCAGAAGAGAAAAATAATAACTTTGTGTTCCTAAAATATCTCACATTGAGGAATATTTCATAAAATATTGCCCAGTACTCCTCAAGTTCCGCAAAGTCATGAAAACAAGAAGTTTGTGAAACTGCCACGGAAATCAGGGGGACTAAGGAAGCACGATGCCTAAATCCACTGGATATCCACAAGTTCATCCGGGGACAGAAAAAAACATTAGTAGAAAACTGGTGAAACCCTAATATAATCTGGAGTCTAATTAATAGTAAATTAGTACCAATTTTCAGCTTTGACAAATGTGTTATTATTAGGAAGGGAACTTCGTGAATCGTCTATGCAACTTTCCTGAAAATATAAAATGGTTTTAAAATACACAATTTATTTTAAAATGGGCTGCTGTCAAAGCAGTACTAAGAAGAAAACTTACTACTGCTGAATATTTTCTTAGTACGAAGGGAAGAGGGGGACCAAGGGGGCATTTCAATGGTAGAGTGCTTGCTAGGATGCACAGTTGCCAGGACAGCCAAAGACGGGAGTTGCATCTCTTCAAAGCTGAGACCCAATATGGTGGTGGCACCCAGGAGGCTTAGGGAGGGGGATTGCCTGAGTTCAAGGCCTGCCTGTATTATATAGCAAGACCCTGTCTCAAGAAAACAAACAAACACACAGAACAAAAAGAGCTGAAAAATTGCAAGAAGAGCTTAACATACATAAAATAAATAAATCTACTGTCTAGTGGTCTCTTTTGATGAATGAATTTGTTTGATTTTTATTGATTTTACTGTTAGTAATAATTTTAGATTTACTAAAAAATTGAAAAGGTAGTACAGAGAATTCCCATATACTCCATGCCCAGTTTTCCTATTATCACATCCTATATTAGAATGGATTACAGTAGTTGCTATAATTTTGTATTAATACATGTTTTCAGCATGTAATGTTTACAGTCTTCAAGTAGAGTTGGTATGTGAAAATAATATTAATTCCTTTTTTCATCCCCTTTCCCTCCCTCTCCCTTCCTTTCTTTTTTTTTTCTACAGTTTTATTGATAAACAGATAGCAATGAGACAGTTTCAAATCAAATCAGAAGTACAGTTTCAACAAATAATACACTGCATATATTCTTCTTAGTGGTTA
>NW_004524923.1:230569-247563 GCF_000260255.1 Octodon degus
GGGAGGTACGGCAGAGTGGTGGGGGGCGGCCTGAGGGGGTGGGAGAGGGTCCGGCCCACACTGCGCCTGGGCTGGGACTGGTCCCGCCGGCGCAGGGTAACAGGAAGCCCTCCACACACTCACCAGACCTGGGCTAGGACTGGGTCTGGGGGTTCCCGGAAGTCGGCAGAAATTCCTACTTGGCGGGAGGGGTGGGGCAGGTAGGTTCCCTTCCTTTCTTAATCCCTTCCTTTCTTAATCCCTTCCCACTGGAAGCCCAGTGTGGTGGCACATGTCTGTAATCCCAGCACTGGAGAGGCTGAGGCAGGAGGATCCTTGTGAGTTCAAAACCAGCCTGGGCTACAAAGTGAACTCAAGACCAGCCTCAGCTGTGTAGCAAGATCCTGTCTCAAAAAGACAAAAACCATGAAACCAAAACAAATGTTTACATATCCATAAAAGTTTGCAAAAACCATCTCTGACATACCCAAATTACCAGTATGTGAAGAATGAGTAGCAAAAAGAAAATGTGTAACTGTGATACTGTTCATTTTGATGGAAACTCTGGGCTGCGATCAAGTCAAGGGAGAAGCAAAACCAGCATTGCAAGATTGGGTCATTTTTCATCTGTCATACATACCAGGAAACCAAGTCTGAAAACCCACTGGCAGTTATAAATATGATTCTGGGAAGACATAGAATCTAAGATAAATACAGTGCAGATTTAAAAATGGATTAGAATACCTGGGGGAGGGAGGAAGGAAAGCAAGCAGGAAGGTGGGTGGGGGATGGGAGAGAGAGGAGATGAGAAGGGAAGGAAGGGGAGAGAATAGGAGGCGAGTGCGAGAGAGAGAGAGACAGAGACAGAGAGACAGAATTGTTTTTGAGTCTACTGTTAACAGTTCTGTTTTCTGCTACTTTCTCACATGGTAGGCTGGTCCTTATCTACTCAGGGGCTGGATATTCCCTGATACTTTATGGTCCTGACAGCCTCGGACATTCACTCATTCATTCACTTTGTTCAGTAACATTTGTTCATGCCCTGTTATGAGTTAGGCATTATGGGAGACAGAAATAAGACAGACTCTTTTTTTTTTTTTCTGCAAAGCTTTATTCCGGAGGGGCTCAGTCCTTCTTGGCAGCTGCCTTCCTCATGGCGGCCAGCACGTTGCTCAGCTCCTCACGCTTCCTCTTGGCACGGATGTGCGTCCCCACTCTTTTCTTGATGAACTTGAGGGTGCGCTTGTCCTTGGAGACCTTGAGCAGCTCCATGGCGCGCCGCTCATAGGGGGCGAAGCCGCACACTTCCCGGATCATGTCCCGCACGAACTTGGTGTGTTTGGTGAGATGTCCACGGCGGCGGCTGTGCCTCGGTTTGCTCACATTCTTAGTCACCTCGTGGCCCTTGTTGAGGCCCACGGCCATGGGATAGCGGAGGGCCATGGCTACTCTTTTTCAATGGTTGCTGTGGCGGAAGGCAAGACAGACTCTTTGTGCTCAGGAATTTTTACACTTTCTTTTTGCCAGATCTTAGCTTATCCTGGAAATAACATCCCTAGAGATTATGTGATGTAACCCAATCAGTGGGTTATTCTAATATCTTTGGAAAGAAATGAGAGCATCCAGCATCTCAGAGTGAAGGAGTATACGTACATGCAGGCAGCTCTTCATTAGAAAAGCTATTTGATGTTGGTCTCCAGTCAGTGTCATTGGTTGATATCTTGTGGATGTATAACTTCAAATTGGCAGGGAATCAAATATTTTTATAAACTATTTCTGAGTATCTTACCTTTCCTAGATCCCCTTAGGTTTTGAACACTTTTGTTTACTTTGTTAATCTTTTTATTTCTTTCAAACTATTTGGCCTTTAAAAAAATAGCTCTTAACAATCCCTCTTTTTTTCATGTATTTAGCACAGGGTCTATAGGGTCCCACTACACAGATCTGACTCATAGTGATTCTCCTGTTTTCAGCCTCCCAAGTGCTGGGATTACAGGAGCGTGCCACCACGCCGTCTCAGTCACCATCTCAGCACACTCTGGGGGCAGGGGCAGCACCGCATGCTGGAGATTGAACCCCGGTCTCTGCATCTGCCTAAGCGGGCCTTTTAGTCAGGCTATCAGGCCGGCCCTTAAAAATCCCTTTTTTTTGAAAGTCTTCTCCCTTAATGCAAATGCCAGAGTCCAAACTGTTTCTTCTCAACCCATGACTCGGGCCATCTTTCACTGATCAGTTCTTGGCCTTCTGCTTCTCACATCCAAATGTTCTTTTTTGTTGTTGCTGTTATAATCTGAATTTTCACTTTTGAGCAGAATGAGCTCCAAATCTAGAACTCTGTGGTTAATCTAGCTAGATTGAAGTTGCAAACTGGTAAGATCCCTGCCCAGGAACAGTGTGTGATGTTTCTTCATTCGTTATTCCATTGACTTCTCACCACAGCCCTGTTAGCTAGGTATTACTATCCCAATTCATCAATGGGGGAACTGAAGTTTAGAGAAATCAAGTAACTTGGACTAAGCAGCTAGAGATTGTGGACTGAAGGAGTAGAAGTGTGAGAAAAGTAAAAATTCCAATGTGTCTGCTCTTTTCCACATCCAAGTCAGCCTTACTGGAAGACCAAGTAGTGAGTGGCCTCTAGTGGAGTATGAGAGGCTGGATAGGCCTATTTGCCTTTGCCCTCCTCAGCACCACTGTTGCTAACTACGTTTTAGGTCTTTAGTTTCTTGGTGGTTCATGTTATGTCATAAAGTGTGAATAGACCCAGGAGAAGAAACAATAAATCAAAGTACTAACATACAGTCATTATATGTCAAAAACCGTTTATTAAGCAAACAGGATGATATAGTAACAGCCATTTATATTTTCTTAGCTCTCTAGATTTTCAGAGCCTCACTCTAAGCTGAAGACGTGCTTAAGGTGGAGATTATGATCTTCATTTTACAGGTGATGAAATTGTGGCTCACAGAGTCTGAGTGACTCACCCAAAGGGACACACTTGAGCTCCTCTTTCAGGATCAGAGTTCATACTTGGATCTTTGGATTTTAAGTCCTATGTCTTTGTTTTCCACCACAGTAACTCAAGGGGTTCATGGGTAAGAATTCAAGGTGAAGATATGGATAGCCATTCAACACACAGAAGTAAACAGCAAGTCAAGATAACAGTATAAGTAACGTTAAAAGGTATTAAAATGCCAAGTGACTGATACAGGAAATAATTGCAGTTGGAGTGACCAGGAAGGTCACTGTTGCTAAGCATCAGCATACAGGGTCTGAAAGAGGAAGTGAGACTGCAATCTAGCATTGGAAACTGGGTAGGTAAAGGACAGCAGGAGATGAAAAGGAGAACGTTCTAGTGTTGGAGACAAAAAATAAAGTACAGTAATGAGAAATTGGAAGTCTTATTTGGAGAAAGAAAGACAAAACTGGCTTAACTAGAGAAAAGAGATTTGTATTTAGGAAGAATGGTAAATGAGGTTGAAAACGTCCTCTTGAATTTCTTACTAAAAGATTTTGACTTGCAGACAACAGAGAGCCATGAGTTTTGACTAAGGGAGTGAAATTCTGAGGAGAGCATTGGGGAAAGTTAATCTGGCAATGTGAATTGTGTAGGATACATTTGTGTAAAGATACATTAGACCAGAGGTAAGGATCAGGTAGAAATGTATAAGAACAAGTCAGGGAAAAAGCAAGAAGAGCTGGTGTTGAAATGGCAATGCTGGGACCATAAAAGAAGGCCAACTGGGATCAGCATGCCAAAAGTCAGAATCTGGTGATATAGGGAGAGAGAAAAGTAGACATTGCCTGGGAGTTTGCAGGTCTAGGCAAGTTGAAGACAGAAGATGGCATGAGCAGAAAGGAGTCAAACTGGTAGAAGAACTGGTTCAGAGAGTTGCATTTTTCATATCTTGAGTTAGAAATAGCAATGGCAGATCTAAGTGAAACTGTCCAAGGGCAATTGAAGACACAGAAGTGGAGCTGGGGGAAAAGGTCAGGCTTGGAAGTAAGTTGGCATGGTGGAGTGGAAGGAGCCATGGTAGTCAGAAGTCCGAGGACTCAGTCTCTCTCCCACCCCTATATTTAGTAGGTCATAGCTAGGTAAGTCATCTCTCTGGGTCTGTTCTCTGCTCTGGTAAGCAAAGGGCTGCTCAGGCCCCAAATGATCTCTGAGGTATTCTCAAGGGCCATCAGTCACCTAAAACTATTCACCTCCATATATGTTCTTAAAAAATGCATAATCTGTTGGGGGACAGTTATTAAATAATCCCCAAAAGCTATTACTCTGTAACAGATCTCAGGAACTCTATTTACCTAGGAAAGAAAATTAAGGAAAGAAATGTCAACAAAGGACAAAGGAAGTAATCAGAAAGAGAAAAGTGAAGGAAAAATGTTCTAAATAAAAGGAATAAAATGAAGAACTGAATTAAGGTATTACAACAATGGGGTAAACATTTATATCAAATATAACAAACATATTTTTAAAAATTTCATTATGAGAATAACACTAAAATGTCCACTGGCAAAGAATGTAGATAACAGATATAAGGGAAAGTGTGTTCAAATCCATGAATAATCATGTACATGAAATTAGCAAAGCAGATGGGCAGCAGACCAAGAGATGGAAGGAGAGCAAGGGCCATAAAACGAATGCAGATGTTTTATGTCCGTGCAACCTCTCCCCATAACGAATGCAATCATTATGTACTGCAAACATGTACTGATAAAAAATTGAGGAGCTAAACTAAAAACAGAAATTAACAAACCAAATTAATTTTAATCACCCAAAAATATTTTGGGGGAGCCAGGGATATGGCTCAGTAGAATAAGCACTTTCCTGGCAAGTACAAGGGCCTGAGTTTAATCCCTGGTTCTGAAAAAAAAATTCTTATAAAGCACGATGCTAGTACTGCAAGGAAACTGGAATACACATCTGTCATGACATTGAAAATCCACGCAGTCATTTCAAAAGCCATGTGCCATAAAGTGTTCATGCTCTTTAGTCTGATAATCCCACTCTCAGAACATATCTTAGAGATAATTACAAAGGAAAAAATCCATACACAGTAAGTTGTTCAAGACACAGAAAACAAAATAGTCAAATGAAATATAACCTACTGGTAGAAGCAATTTGATGTGACCATTGAAATTACAAATGCAAAAGACTGTATCAAGAGGGAGGCTATTTACAATACAAAATTTTAAAGCAGAGATTAAAAACATATATATGTCACAACTATCCTTCTATGAAATACATAAAATACCTGTATACAAACTGACAAAACTTAGAACATGGGACTCATTGCATAGGGTCCAAAATACATATTTTCTCTGAAAATTGCCTTTAAAGTTGCTCTAATGAGGTGTTTTAAATGCTTTTTTTATTTCAAAGAGGCCATGCAAAAGAATCCAGTGAAATAGGTAAAGAGAAATACAGAGAATAGATCATCAGAGGTCTCGTTTAAGAGGTAATTTGTGTTCTGGTAAGTTCAAGAAAGTAAGAAGGAAATCAGGTTCTGAGAGTTAAGGAGTGATTTTGTGTTGAAGAGTTGGGGTTTATGGTATTCTATCCAGAAACCTGGTAGTGAAATGAGTAAGAATAACAGACTGGTAGGCAAAAGGAATAGCAAGGCGAAGGTATCAGTGGTTATGCTTTGTGTTTGTTGTTTTTAAGATGTTATGAAATCAGCGATGGAAGAGGCTGACAATGAAGAGGGATAATAAAAGAACAAGAAAGAAGAACCACTCTGCTTCTGAGACTGCAGGGAAGAAAGACAAGGTAAGTAACAAGGCAGTGTTACAGTGAGTGAAGCACAGAGAGGCTGAGGCCTTCCATCTTCTCTGCTTTGGAAGAGGCAAGGTACCTTGCCTAAGCAATCACAAGGGTCGGATGGAGCTGGGGCCTTCAGAAGGAGACAAATACATGGAACAGTCACTGTGGACAATTTGCTGCAAGTGCAGCAAGGTAAGGTGAAGTTCCAGGAAATGAAATTTTAGTGGATCAAGCCAGTTGTTCACACTGGCCCCAGGTAAAAGCCAAGGTGTTCAACTAAAGCTGAAGTATAAGGGAAGACAGCCCTGGAGTAGCACACCAGAAAGTCTGGGTGGCTAGTCTCCATTAAGCATAAGCGATGGAGGAGAGAAAAGGCTTACTCAGCTTGGCTGGCAGGCAGAAGAGGTGAGGGATTAAAGGGAGGGAATGCTGATGAGGAGCCATCACTCTGGGCAGCGGCAGTGAGTCTGGAAAACTGGCAAGCAGTGGAGAAGGCCACTTCATCCACTCCTAATAGAGAGGGCCCTGGACAAGGAGGGTCTCAGATATCTAGGGAGGAAGAAAGAGCTCTTTGAAGAAAAGGGGTACAGGGGTACTAAAGTAATTTTTTTTTCAATCCAATCCCAATCCAACTATCCAGGAAGAGAGAACTCTTAGAACCCAGAAAGAATTTGCTAAAACTAGACAGGTCAGCAAATGTGGGGTGAAAGAAAGGTAAGATTTGGATCAGACTCAGAAGATCAGGGGGCCAAGGTGATAGCTTGGCAGCATAAGCACCTGCCTGGCAAGCACAAGGCCCTGAGTTCAATCCCTGGTGCCCCCTGCAAAAAAAAAAAAAATCAAAAAACAAAACAGTGGACTCAGAACATCAACTGGCTAGAAAACAATTTCAAAGCAAGTATTAGCCCACCCTGCCCATGAATGCCTACAAAGAACTTCTCATTTCCCAAGCTTTACGAGGGAGTTTCCTAAATTTTATGTTGTCACCCAATCCTATAAGCCCAGAAGTTCTGGGGCAAAGAGCCAAGCGAATGGGTAGGAAATTCTGAAAGGACCATCCTAGACCCAGTGCCCTGCCCTGGCCTCCAAGTCCTAGAGTCTGATGTGAGTGATCTGGTGACAGATTTATCATTTATCTGGGGAAGGGGAGAGACAAGGGAAGAACAAGTGCTGGACATCAATTCCTGACACTGTCCCATGCTCTGCACAAACCTCCTCTACCCTGGGCGCAGCCCTCGCAGCCATTGACTCAGGCTGAACCACCCACTCTTTCATTAAGTACAGGAGAGCTAGCAAATATGTTCTCAGCAAACATCGGAAAGCAGGCCCAGTCTCATTCCTGTTCCAAAGTCTGTTGTCAGTTTGGGTCCTGCCCCTTCATCTCCCCAGGGTCCCCACCCTCTTGGCTGCTCACCAGTTCCATAGTGCCACACCTCCAGTGACTTGTGGAGCCCTGGCACACAGGCTTTCTGAGATTGCACCTTATTTCAGCACCTAGGTAGGCAAGACTGTCCTGTCTTTGAGTGGGAGCCAGGAAGTGGGTGTGGATGGTACACATGGCACATATGGCGTGTATGATATGCCAGTGCCCCTACTTCCTCCTTCTGATTATCACTGTCAGATAAATAAAGCCGATCCTACAATTATCCCACCATCTCCACCCCTCCAGCTGAATGCTTTGGTCTGGCTGGAGAAATGCAAGCTGTGGGAGGACATGAGGGAAATGGAGTGAGAAAAAGGACTGAAGAAGCCTTGCAGAATCCAGAAACAGTACTAATGGCCCCAGGAAAGGATAGGAATAAAGAGACAGAAATAGAGACAGTGGAATAATCATTACTGCCACTTTCTAAAAAGGAGAGGGCAAACCAATCACTGCACCGAGTATCATTAAAGGGTTCCCTCACTTCTGCCCATACTCACTTCTTTTCCCCTCACTTCCCAGCTGACAATGTTATGATCTATCTGCCCTAGGGGCAGGGCAGCTGCTGCTGTGGGAGGTGGATACCCACCTGCAGCTGCCATACTCAGGCAGGGATACCAGGGCCAGAGAGGAGGCAGTTATGCGAGGCTGGGGTCTGCCACCACTGCAGAGGTGCTGGAGCTGGCGTCGGTACTTGTTCCCAGTGAGCAGATAGAGCACTGGATCTAGGCAGCTATTGGCACTGGCCAGTGGCCGAGTCACTTTGTAGGCCACATTGACAATGTTCAGCATCTGACAGTCAGCTTCCAGCAGCCTTGCCAGGTAATAAATGGTGCGGGTGATGTGGAAAGGCACAAAGCACACAGCAAAGACAGCCAAGACCACAGTGATGGTGCGGAGAGAACGGAGACGAGAAGATGACTGAGCAGATCCTGGCAAGGGCCGATACAGGCGGTGGACCATGAGACTGTAGCATACCAGAGTGACCAGACAGGGCAAGCCGAATAGCAGTCCCATGACTGCTGAGCTGAAGTGCACGTAGTGATCAAACTGCTCAGGCCGAGTGGTGTCATGGCACAGAATGGTGGTCCCCTTGATGCTGGTTGTGACAAAGAACAGATTGGGCACAAGGCACCCAGCTACCATCAACCAAACTCCTATGCAGAGAAGGGCCGCAAAACGAGGGCGACCCCAGCGTAGTGCTTTCAGTGGGTGGCAGATGCCCAGGTAGCGATGCATACTGATGCAGGTGAGGAAGAGGACACTGCAGTAGAGATTCCAATAGAAGAGGAAGCGGATGAACTTGCAGAGCCCGGTGCCAAAGGGCCAATGGTTGCGGGCTGCATAATAGTAGATGAGGGTAGGCAGTGACAGCACATACAAGGTGTCTGACAATGCCAAGTGGAACATATAGGTGGCTGTTGCATCCCAGGGTCGGAGTCGGAAGAGGAAGAGCCAGAGAGTTGGAGCATTGAGGCCCAGGCCCAGCACAAAGACAACTGTGTAGCTCACAGGCAGCAGGATGAACTTGAAGTCCTCATTAAACCAGCACTCTAGGTCCAGTTCATCATCTCCAAAACCAGGGCTGGGGCTGAGGGACGTGAACAGTGAGGGCTCTGCACTGGCCATGGCCTCCTAGAAAAGAAAGGGCAGAAATCAGGGTGACTGCAGTTCCCTAGTACCTCCTCCATGTACCTTCACCTCGCTCCTTCCCTGGGCCCAGTTCCCTGTACTGTATTTGCCCCTGACACCTTCCCTCCACCTGGCTAGAGCCCAGGCGCTTTCTCACCACCCTTGCCCAAGAAGTTTGGCACATCTCCTACCTGCTCCCCTTGAAGCTGAGCCCAGTTGACTCTGTCACCCTTTCCCTTGGAAGCCAGAGGTCAAATTCAAGGGGGTGGGGCTTAGGGTGGGTCCCGTCCCATCCCTGGAGATCATCATAACTAGAAAGGTCCGTGGAGACTATCGAGGCCAACCCACTCGGCATACAGATTGAGAAACTGTAACCCAGTAAGATTATGATTTAACCACTTCGAAATGATTGTGGGAGGGAATTCTGTACACAAGGAAACATCCAAGTTTACAGAAAAGCTGGGGCCCTGGAGACAAGTCAGTTACAAGCTGATTATATACAACTGTGGAAGGGAGCAGAATCATGAGAAATCAATTTTAATATAGGCAACCACAAGACAACATGTTGAAAGATTTTAGAAAATCTAAACTACAAGGACTAAGCAAAACTGTGGTATAATTTATTACAGTAAAACACAGTGCCTTTAATTCCCCTCAAAATATTCCCCCCTCACTTTGAACATACTCAATTCCATTGTTCTTACTTTTTCAGAAGAAATTTTAGAAGCCTTCTTTTGGGAGTGTATTTATGAGGTGCCATTTTTAAAAATACAGTGAATGCTGCTTCCAAGTGCCATGCAAAAGAAAGGAAAAGCTCAAAAAGCACGATGTGCCCTCATCCACCTCAACTGCTGGAACTGGCACTGCATGACTTCTTGGTTTTTCTCCAAAATCACAATGATCACAAAAGGTAGATGTTTTGATTCCATTCAGGACAGCAAGGCAGCCGTAACAGTACAACAGAAAACACTCATGAAAGAGAAATTCTAGCACTGCATCAGAAAGTGGCAAGATTTGTGGATATGGGAAGGGGTTCTAGGAAAGGGGAGGACGGAAGGGAAGAGAGGGAAAGGGAAAGTAAGTGGATTGAGATGGTATATA
Organism: Octodon degus; assembly: GCF_000260255.1. NCBI lineage: Eukaryota > Metazoa > Chordata > Mammalia > Rodentia > Octodontidae > Octodon > Octodon degus. Next base: position 240,469 of record NW_004524923.1, read on the forward strand.
CATGCAGGAGAGCTTGGATAATTGTGCTGCTGATTTCTGCTGGGCTAGTCAAAGGAGAAGTTAATGCTTCAAATTTATTTTTACTTATTTTTTCTTCTTTTTAATTTCTTACAACTCTTTCTTTACCAATTTTGCATGTCTATATCTGGTAACCTAAACAACTAGTTTGAAGATAACATTACTCAACACAAACATTGTCGAATTCCTATTACTTTGCTTAATGAAATTTTGTATTATTTCTAAGTCTTTTTACCATTTTGTATTCCTTTAAAAAATTAAAAAATAAAAAAGATTTTATATGTACTAAGATAGTTGTTACTACTAACTTCTTTAGTTCATTGAAAAGAAAGTCTGTGCTAGTATTGTTTGGACAATTAAATGTCAATATCTTATACTCTGTGTAACTGATTTAAAGATAACAATATGCAACATATTAACCATTATCACCTTCCCATTATCTTGTTTTGGAATTTTGTCTTTTCCTATTTAAAATAATAAAGATTCTATATGCATATTATCACAAACACATGTTAATAAAATTATTTTTAATGTAGCAAGAACAATTAGATAAGCACATTTGAAACATGGGAGAATATTTTGAGGGGGATTAATAGCAATGTGTCTTTTACTATGATAATTTTTTAAAAAGTTAAATATAATCCTATTTTTGGTCCCACCTCATATGTTTTAAATCTCATATGCTTATAATTATAGCAAATGTTTATATAGCCTTTCCTATGCACTGAGTACTGTTATAAGGATTTTATAGTTATTAGTGACCCCAATGACTATCAAATAGGTTCTATTATTGTCTCTACTTTGCTAATGAGAAAACTAAGGCCTGGGTTGTTTATTTCGCTAGTTAGTGGTAGAATCAATTTTTGAAACCAGGCAAGCCTGCCTTTGGACCAGACACTAGTATCCATGACTGAGTCAGCATGCTTAGCTGTTCTTCTAAGCAACTGGCCCTGATCCCTGGAAGGATCAACAAATATTTATTGAGGGACTTCTGTGTGCCTGGTCTAGTTTAAACCATCATGAGTGAACAAAACCAACACTGCCTCTTAATGTAGTGAGGCTTACATACTACTGGAGGTTAATAAAGTTAATGAGTAAAATATGCGGATTGTGATTACCACTATAGGGAAAAATAAAGGAGGAAGGGGAAAGAGGGACAGACAAGAGGAAGAGAGAATTGCTGTTCCAAATACTGGGTGATCTGAATAAAGACAGAGTATTGTGAGGAAGGGGAAACAAGATGGGGTCAGAGATGTTGTCAGGGACCAGAACATGAAGGTCTTTTGAGGCCACTGTAAGGGTACTGGGTTTACTGAGGGAACACAAGACTTATAGAGAAAGGCTAATAGGAAAGAGCATTGTGGGTAGAATTACATTACAGAGGGCCCACTGGTCAAATATATGTGGAAAATGGACCACAGGGCTGGAGGCACAGAAATGGTCAGGCAAGAGGCTGTTGCCAGTACAGATGATGGTAACTTGGACATGGTAGTACAGGTGACAAAAAGTGGTTAGATTCTGAATAGAGCCCGAAGGAGAGACAAGATCTATTGACGTACGGTATGAGAAAGAGGAGTCAAAATGACTCCAAAGAAAAGATAGCCTATTTTAAAATGGTGTTGGGCGGGGCCGAGGATATGGCTCAGTGGAATAAGCGCTTCCCTGGCAAGTGCAAGGGCCTGAGTTCAATCCCTGGTTCTGCCAAAAAATAAATAAATAAATAAATAAATAAATAAATAAATAAATAAAATGGTGTTGGGCAAACTGACTATCCACACGCAGAAGACTGAAGCTAGACCCATATCTATCACCATGTACTAGACTAAAATCCAAATGGATAAAGGAACTAAATGTTAAACCAGGACAACTTAACCTGATGGAAGACAAAGTAGGTATAACTTTTGAAGTCATAGGCATAGGCAAAGACTGTCTGAACAGAGCCCCAGTTGCATAAGAAATAGTGTCAAGAATCAATAAATGGAATCAGAGGCAGGCATGGTGGCACATGCCTGTAATCCCAGCACTTTGGAGGCTGAGGAAGGAGGATCACTGTGAGTTTGAGAACAGTCTGGGCTACATAGTTAAGTCAAGGCCAGCCTGAACTACATAGTGAAATGCTGTCTATGAATAAAAGAAAACAAGAGATAGCTCAGTGAATTAAAGTGCTTGCTTAGGCAAGCTTAGGCAAATACAGGGACTAGAGCTCAATTCCCAGCACCACATGCTGCGCCAGCCCTGTCCCCAGTGCAGGCTGATCCTAGCCACAATAAATACATAAATAAATAAAACAAAATCCCTAAATGGGATCATATCAAATTTATTTATTTTTGGTGGTACCAGGGATTGAACTCAGGACCTTGCACTTGCTGGGTAAGCACTTATTCCACTAAGCTATCTCCCCAGCCCTGGGATCATATCAAATTAAAAACCTTCTGCACAGCAAAAGGAACAACCAGCATAGTAAAAAGAAAACCTACAGAATGAGAAAACATTTTGTCAGTTATCCCTCAGACAGAGGATTGACATCTAGAATATATAAGGAACTCAGAAAACAACCCTCCCGATACAGAAGACTCAATCAAAAAATCGGCAAGCAAAAGGAATAGACACTTCACAGGAGAAGTACAAAACGATGATAAATATATGAGGTAATAATTAAGCTCATTGGCCTTTAGAGAAATGCAAATAAAAATAACATTAAGATTCCATATTACTGGGGTGGCAAGATAGCTCAGTAGACTAAGTGCCTGCTTAGACAAGTTCAGGGACTGGATTCGATCACTGGCACCACATGCCATGCAGGCCCCACCCCCAGGCACACTGAGCTGGCCACCAAGACTGGGTGTGGTGGCACACACCTGTAATCACACTGTTGGGGAGACTGAAAACAGGAAGATCACTATGAGTCTGACCTGCATAGCGATACCCTGTACCAAACACAACCCAAAAAATCCCATATTACCCCTAGAAAGAGCAACCATCATCAAGAACTTGAATAATAACAAATGTTGGAGAGGCTGTGAGGAAAATGAACTCTTATACACAGTTACCAAGAATGTAAATTAGTACAACCACTATGGAACTAAGTGTGGAGGTTCCTTAAAACCTGAAGCTAGGAATTCCATTTGACTCAGGTATTTCCCTTTAGGAGTATTTCTGAAAGTATTGAAGACACCCTATTACAGTGATACATGCATGCCCATGTTTATAGGAGCACAATTCATAAGAGCTAAATCTTGAAAACAGGCCACACGCTCACCAACAGATGAATGGGTAAAGAAAATGTGGTGTTTAGACACAGTGGAGTGCTACTCTTCCATGAAGAAGGAAAAACTTGAATAATTTGCAGGAAAGTGCATGCCCCTTGAGACCATAATGTTAAGTTAAATAAATCAGACAAAATGTTGCATACCACATGATTTCTCTTTATAAGAAACCTAGGGCAAAAACTAAAGAGCAAATAAAAGACAGAATAGGAATTAGAGAGGTAGATCATTCTCAGAAGGGATCAGGAAATGGAAACAAGGTGAGGGAGAGGAGGCAGAAGGGATGAAATAAAAAAATTGAGATGCATTATGTACATGAACTAACTCACACAAGGAATGTAAACATTATATACTGCAAACATGTATTACAAGAGGAAAGAGATCAAGAGGTAAGTGGAGGGAAAAAAGAAAGGGGGTGAAAAAGGAATGAAGAGGTATTATGTACGTGACCAACTCCCCACAAGAAATGTAAGCATTATGTACTATACATATATACTAATAAACTAAAATGTAAAAATATTTTTAATGACTCCAAGATTTCTGACCTGAGAAACTAGAAGAATGAAGACACTGTGGACAGGTGTAGGGAAAGCTGTGAGACGAACAAGTCTGGAGAAAGATGAGGAGTTCTCTCAGCGCTTGCCAGGCATAAATGTTGGACATGGTGCTGCACACCTGTAACCCCAGCACTCTGGGAGGCTGAGGCAGGAGGACTGCAAATTTGAGCCTAGCCTGGGTAAGTTAGCATAACTTAGAGAGACCCTGTTTCAAAAATGAAAATGACAGAAGAGTTAGGGATGTGGTTCAGTGTATGAGGGCCCTGGGTTCCATTCCCAGCACCACAAAAAATGTTTGTGAGATGCCTATGGCACGTGTGAAAGGAGATGGGCAGGGGACGATTCATGCCTCCTTACAGATGCTAGCCATGAACATCCCTTAACAGACGCCACCCCTTCCTTCTCAGCACTTCATCTCTGCTGATTGCTCCTGACATCTTGATTCGTGGATAGAGGAAAAGATACAGAGAACTTAAAGCAAAGAACCTCACACTGTCAGCAACTGTGGGCCTGTGGCCCCTGCGTCTAGCTGAGGCATCAGTGAGTATGCTTGTCTCGGGTTCACAAGGCAAGTGGAGTTCAGAGAACTGTGAGCGTAAGGTAGGCCGTGCTCTTGCGGATGCGCGAGCAGCTTAGAGAGGAGTTCACTGTGAGCAAAGCCGGGAAGCAGTGAAGACTAAACCTGACCCTTGGTTCCTGAGAATGTTGCCAGCTGAATTGTGGGAGTGAGAAGAGGTGAGCCTATAAAAAAGGCTCTAGAATCTGGACTTTAGATCTATTGGAAGGCCTAGAAACCTAGATGCCTCCACTCCTGCTCTATGGCCAGGAGATAGGTGGATAAAATGGGGGAGGAGAGGATCAGTCATAACTGAATTCCCAGCAGCTGACTGCTGTGATATTACATCAACAAGCCTAGGTTTTTGGGGCCAGATGGACTTGAGTTCAAATCTTTTTTTCCTTTTTTTTTTTGTATTTTAGGGAAGGGTCTACAGGGTGTTCAGGGTCTCATTACTAGATCGGACTCATAGTGATCTGCTGTTTACAGCCTCCCAAGAGCTGGAATTACAGGTGCGCACCACCATGCCCAGTCTCAATTGCCAGCCCAGCGTGCCCCAGGGACAGGGTTGGCACGGCAGGCCTGGGGATCGAACCCCTGGCCCCTGTACCTGCTTGCAGGTGCTTTAATCCATTGAGCTATTTGGCTGGCCCATTGAGTTCAAATTCTTATTTGAACTTGGATGTTGGATAATAATACCCAACATTTTGGGGTTTTATTAATATGGATTGGTTAACAGGTGAGGAAACATTTTGTAAGCCACAAAATACTTTGACTCCATTAGGTTTTTGTTGTTTTGCTGTTTGTTGGTTGGTTCATGGTACTGGGGATGCAACCCAGGAAGAATTGAGCTATGCCTTCACCCCTTTTTAACTTTATCTGAGCTTCTGGGAATGTGGATAAGTGGTAAGCATTAACTACCAGCCAATCCAAGAATTGGAATTCAGACACTGGAAAACAATACTTTGGGGGAAAAAGGAAAGAGGGAGATGGATCCCTGGGACCCAGGAAAATCTGAAGGGAAAATTATAACCTACAGAGAAATTGAAGAGAGACCACAATGCAGAAAAAGAAAGGGGCAATCTGCACTTTCTCCCCAGATCCTGGTTTATGGTGAGGGAAAGGGAGATTGTTTTTGGCTTTGCTTTTTTTTTTCTTTTGCAGTACAAGGGATCAAACTAAGGACCTTGCCCCTGCCAAACAAGCACTTATCCCACTGAGCTATCTGCCCGGCCCTGGGAATAACTCCAGTGGCCTCCCAGAAGAAACATACCAGTGAAACAGAGCAGTGGATGCCCCGCACTACAACAGCTGGTGAGTGACTCCACCCCAAGTGTCTGCCATGTCCCTTGGACAGATTGCCTGATTTGATGCCATTTTAGGGAAGGGCCAACTGGGATTTAGAACAGCTGTGGGTTGGCTTCATCTAATAGTTCACTGAGGGATGACCATATGAGACATCCATAGTCAGGGAGCTGTGGTCAGGGCAGCAAGAGACACCCATAGTGCTATAAGATAAATGAGTCAAGCTTTACCTCTATAACCAGTGCCCAAGTTCAATGTGAATTTCTGTGGAATTGAAAGTTCCAGAACCAGCACGCTGTCCTCATCCTACTGCCAGCTTGCTGGGATTATCCAGAATGGACCTGGGCTCTGATTGCCTCCCATATCTACCAACAAGAACAGAGTTACACCTTGAATTGGACACTGCCACAAAACTGTAGACCACAGAAGATAACCACAGACTTGAAATCACATAAAAATTTCTTCTTTACCTTTCCTTTTGGACTTTTTCTTAATTTTTGTTCATTTGTGGGGGGTTTTTTTGTTTGTTTTTCGTTTTTTATTTTCTGTTTTTTGTTTTGTATCAGGGATTTACCTCAGGACCTGGCACTTGCCAGGCAGGTGCTTATTCCACTGAACTATCGCTCTGGCCCTTTGTTTTGGTTTTTTGAGAATCTAAACATTGTTCTTAGTTTTTGTTTTGTTTTGTTTTGCTTTGTTTTGTTTTCATTTTCTCCTTCTTTCCATCTCTCCTATCTTCTTCACCAGTTTCCTGAGGCTTGGGTGTCCCTTGTCCTTCAGCCTTGCTTTTAATCTTTTTCTTCTCTCATTTCTCTATTTTTCCTCTTCTGCATTTAATTTTCTTCCCTTGGGGTAAAATAACTCTATGGTATGGATACTTACTATATATATATTTTTTGATTTGGCTTAAATTTTGTTATATAACTATAAATCTTATACCTAGCATTAAAAAGGGCAGAAAATTATTAGTTATCACACTTTGTCATTTTGCAGTGTGTGTTTGATGGTATTGCTATTACTGATTTTACTATGTTAGCCAGCATAACATAACTGTTGAAATCAATTGATCTTCCTTGTATGCCAATAGCTAGACTGTCTGGGAGTTATAAGCAATACTAAAGCCCAGTACCAAAGAAATGGGGGGTTAGACCAAGGAGGCTGCAACCTTTCAACCATAGTAAACAGAAGAGGCAGGATCCTGAGACAGATACAAAGGCCATAAGCCAGCTACACCTAGAAGACATCTCTGAAATATAGTAATTTCTTAAATAATTCTCAATACTAGTGATAAACTACCTACCATAAACAATTTAAAAAACAATTTAGGTGTTCCACCCAAACACAGCTGAATACACATTTTTCTCAGCTGCACATGGGTCATTTTCTAAAATAG
>NW_004524923.1:256028-292145 GCF_000260255.1 Octodon degus
TATTATTTGTTGAAACTGTACTTCCGATTTGATTTGAAACTGTCTCATTGCTATATGTTTATCAATAAAACTGTAGAAAAAAAAATAAATAAAAAATAAAAAATAAATTGGTGCATTAAAAAATGCCTACAGAATATGTGGCAAAAGTTGTAGGTAAATGGATGAGTAAAAAAAAATAAAAATAAAAAAATAAAAAACAATTTAGAAAGATCAATGCAGAAAACTATTGATGTACCCTGCAAAACTATCTATAAAATTTAATGGCAAAATAAGATCCTTCCATGACAAAGAACAATTGAAGAAATTCACAGGTATGAAACCAAACCTACAAAGGGTACTGATAGATATTCTAGAAAGAGACAGAAACAACCACAGCTTCAAGAACAACAGAAAGGAACCACCAAACATAGGAAGTAATTAAAAAGAGGGAAAAAGTATGGAACCTACAGCAGGAAAATAACATGACAAAGATAAGACACTATATATCAGTTATAGCCATTAATGTAAACAGCCCCAATTCACCAATTAAAAGAAACACACCAGCAGAGCGGATTAAGAAACAAAATCCAACAATATGTTCCATACAAGAAGTACATTTAACTCAAAAGAAACTTCACAAACTAAAAGTCAAAGGATGGAAAAGAATCCTTCATGCCACATGAAATCAGAAAAAAAAAAAAAACAGAGGTAGCTATCCTGGTTGATGACAATATCAACTTCAAACCAAAAATCATTCAAAGAGATAAAGAAGGTCACTATATACTTGTTAAGGGAAAATTACAAGAGGAAGAGATAACAATTGTAAATATATGTGCAACAAATGTAGGAGCACCCACATACATAAGACAAATTGTAACAGACACGAAAACTCAAATAAGCAATAATACAATAGGAATGGGGAACTTCAACATGGCAGTGTCAGGAAAAGATAGATCAACTAGGCAAAAAAATCAGCAAAGATATAACAGAACTAAACCAAACTTGTGCAGAAATTGACTTGGTAGACCTTTACAGCATGTTTCACCTAGCAACAACAGAATACACATTCTTCTCTGGTTCACATGGGACATTCTCCAAAATAGACCATATACTAGCACACAGAGCACTCTTAAGTCAATGCAAAGGAATTGAAATTATCACATGTATACTATCTGACCACATTGCATTAAAGCTAGAAATTACTGGCAAAAGAAACTACAAAAACACCATAAACACATGGAAATTAAAAAATAATAAAATATTTGCAGACAAGTGGATTTGAAGACAAGGCTGATCAGAAGAGACAAAGAATGACTCTATATACTTGTTACAGGAACAATAAAACAGAAAGAGGTAATAACCATAACTATATATATATACACCAAATGCTGGTGCATATAACCATATAAAGCAAACACTTAGGAAGAAGAAAAGTCAAATAAGCACTAATATAATTTAATGGGGGACCTCCTCACCCCACTCTCACCAGTAGATCATCTAGACAAGTAATAAACAAATATCAGAACTGAACCAAACTTTTGAATGAAGAGACTCAGTAGATATGCACAGTGTACTGCACCAAACAACAAAGGAATATACGTTCTTTTCAGCAGCACATGGGGCTTTCTCCAAAACAGACCATATGCTATCTCTTAGAACATGCTTAAGGAAATGTAAAGGAACTGAAGTTATCCCATGCCTATTATCAGATTGTAGTGCACCAAAAAATGGAAATAAATAGTAAAATAAACCCAAGAACTACATAAACACATGGAAATTAGATAATGTCCTCTTGGACAACCAATGGGTCATGGATAAAATTAAAGCAGAAATTAGGCAGTTTGTAAAATTAAATCATAACACCAGTACAACACAACAGAACTTTTGGGATGCAATGAATACAGTACTAAAAAGGAAATTTATAGTGGTAAACTCCCATGTAAAAAAAAGGAGAGAGAGAGAGAGAGAGAGAGCTCAAAGAAATAACTTAATATTGAATCTCAAGCTTGTAGAAAGAAAAGAGCAAGACAAGGCTGAAGCTCATATGAGGGAGGAAATTATAAAGATCAGAGCAGAAATTGTTACAATGAAGACTAAGAAAACAACACAAAGAATCAATGAATCAGTTAATTGCTCACAAGAATAAATAAAATTAATAATACATCAGCCAACCTTAAGTAAAAAGGTAAGAAAAAATGCAAATCCTCACAATTAAGAATGCAAAACTGAGGGGGTTTCACTGACCTTATCAGACCCAAAAGCTACAATTCTTGTTGCATAGGTCTTGCTTTACCTTGGTCTTAACCATCCAGCAGGAAAGTATAAAAACGTAGTATAAGAAGTAAGGCCATGGTGTTATGTTGATCTGTAGGGGGCTCAGGTCAACACTTTGTGACATTGCCAGTCAAGCGGAAGACCCAATACTATTATGGACTACTGGACTCTTTTAGAATATTTTGCTGAGTTAACACACCTATAATATTCAAATAACGGAACTTAACAAAAAAGGGGATACAGATGAATGTCCATTTTGTACCTGTGTATTCAAAGTGGTTAGGATAGATATATAGTTACATTCTTTTAATGAATAGAGGGATTTGTTCTAATAGTGTTTATAAATAGGATATCAAGTCCGCATCTTGTACAGCAATTAACCACTAGGAAGACAGCATACAATGTGTTAATTATTGAAACTGTCCTACCAATTTGGTTTGAAACTGTCTCATTACTATTTGTTTCTCAATAAAATTATGGTGAAAAAAGAATGCAAAATGTGAAATCACAATAGATTCTATAGAAATCCAGAAGTTTACCAATATCTAGGTTGAGAACCTATATTGTAATAAGATGGAAAATATAGAAGAAATTGACAGATTCACAGATACATATAAAGTATTAAATCTTAATCAAGAAGATATAAAATTTTGAATAACCCAATATCAGTCAATGACTTTGAAGATTTATTGTAAAAACTACTAACATAGAGGAGCCCTGATCCTGAGTGATTCAATGGTGAATTCCACAAGAGTTTTAGAGAACATCTAGTGCTAGTACTCCTCAAACTCTTCGGTGATATTTGAAAGGGAAGCAATACTCCCAAACTCATTCCTGGAAGCAAGCCTTACCCTGATGACAAAACCAGAGAAGGATTAAACCAAAAAAGAGAACATATCCCAATCTCCTTAATGAACATAGATTGAGAAATACTCAATAAAATATTGTCAAATAAAATGCAGCAAATTATCAAGAAGATTATACATGGTGACCAAGTAAGATTCATCTCAGGGATTCAAGGATGATTCAGCATATGCAATGGGATAAATGTAATACAGTATATCAACAGAGCCAAAGACAAAATCCACAGGATCATCTGAGTAGATGCAGAAAAAAAAAATTACCAGCTACTCCTCAAATATAAGACCCAATCCAAAAATTGGCACCTGAAACGAATAGACATTTCTTAGATGAAGAAGTACAAAATCAAATAAATATATGAAAAAAATGTTCAACATCAGTTGACAAAAATAAAGTAAAACAACAGTAAGATTCCATCTCACTCCAGAAAGAATGGCTATCATCAAGAAATCAACCAATAACAAATGTTTGAGAGGTTGCGGGGAAAAGAAACTCTTCTCCACTATTGGTGAGAGTATAATCTGATACAACCACGGTGAAGGTATGGGGATTCCTCCCAAAACATCTTAACTCTATGTATTCTCTTCTATGTACCTTCCTGAAAGAGTTAAAAGGAACATACTACAGTGATAAATGCATATCCACATTTATAGCAACACAATTTATAATAACTAAATCTTGAAAACAGCTCAGATGGCCCTCAAAATATGAATGGTAGAGAAAATGTGGCATTTATACACAATGGAGAACTACTGTGTCATAAAGAAAGATAAATGAATCATGTGTAGGAAATGAATACACTTCAATATCATAACCTGAAGTGAAATAAATTAGACACGCAAGTTTAAGTATCATGTTGCTTCTGTGTGTGAGGCATCCAAAAGATACATAAGAAGCATAACGGAAGATAGATATTAAGAAGCAGGAAAAATATGCTCAAATGGCAAGGGGAACAAGGGAGTGGGAAGAAAGAAAAAAGAGACTGAGAGAAAAAATGGAAACAAAGGTTTTGTAAATGGAAGGAAAAGAAAGGGTGAGGGGAGGGATGGGAATAAAGAAAAGAATTAAGGTATCTTATGTACAGGTACAAATTCCCTGTGATGAATGCTATCATTATATATATGTTTAAAGCACTCCAACAAAATTAATTTCAAAAAAGAGATATTCTGTACAAATTACCTATAATGAACATGATCAATATGTATTACAAATATATATTAATAAAAACTAAAGTTAAAGATTAATGAAACCAACCAATAACAAATGCCTGTGATGCTGTGGGGGAAAGGCACCCTCCTGCACTGCTGTTGAGACTGTACATTGGTACAACCAGTCTGGAAATCAGTATGGAGATTCTTCAAAAACCGGAAACTAGAAGTTCATAGAGAACCTAGTTATTTGCTTTCTAGATATCTTCCCAAAAGAGCTAAATGCATCACAATGTGTAATAGCTAAATCTTGGAAACAACCCATATCTTCTTTAGTGGATGAATGGATGAAGAAAATGTGATTTTCATATACAATGAAATATTATTCTGCCATAAAGAAGGATAAACTTGAGACAGTTTTAGGTAATTGGTGCACCTCAAGACTATACTATGAAATTCTATTAGTCCATTGAAAAGAAAAGTTTGCACTAATATCATTTGGACAACCCTAATATTTTGTGTTTTGTCTGCTACACCTACATCTTCTCATGTTGTGTCAATGTGTTATAACTATAGCTCTTTTAATCTTTATGTTAGAATTATGAATGATCATATATCACTTTTATTGGATGTGGATAATCTGCATTAGTGTTCATATTTACCTTTATATTATTGAACTTTGTATGGTCATATGTTTTCATGTAACTAATTAGCAGTTTTTTATTTCAGTTTGAACAATCTCCCTCAAGCATTTTGAAGGCAAGCATAATGTTGACCAAATTTCTCAGCTTTGTTTGCTTTGGAAAAATCTTTATTTTGTCCTCATTTTTGAAATATAATTTTCTGGGTAAAGTATTCCAGGCTGGCAGTTCTCTTATGGTCTTCAACATTTCTTATGATAAATCTGTGGGTTAACGGTTTTTAAGTATGCTATATGCTTTTTTTTCTCTACTGATTCCAGAATCTTTATTATTTTTTTAATTGGGAAGTTTGATCATACTATGACTTCATCATATTTTCTTTCTTTTTTTTTTGTATTTTAGGTAAGTGTCTACAGGGTGTTCAGGGTCTCACTACTAGATCAGACTCATAGAGATCCACCTGTTTACAGCCTCCTGAGAGCTGGGATTACAGGCGTGTGCCACCATGTTCAGTCTCAATCGCCATCTCAGTACACCCTGAGGGTGGGGCTGGCATGGAAGGCCCGGGGATCAAACTCCCAGTCCCTGTGCCTGCTTGCAGGAGCTTTAATCCACTGAACTATTTGGCCAGTCCTTGTTTTGTTCTTTTTTTTTTTTTTAACCAAGGATTGAACTCAGGACCCTGTACTTGCCAGGCAAGTACTTATCCTACTGAGCTATTTCCCCAGGCTCCCTTGTTTTATTCTTATATTTCCTAATTTCATTAACTTTTAAATTTCAATTTTGTTAGCTTTTAATCTGTACTTTGTTGTCCTTCGCTGAGCTTCTTTAGAATAATTATCTAAATTATTTGGTCAGCAATTCATAGCTCTCAAATTCTTCACTGGTTACTGGGAGTTTATTGTGTTTGTTTGGTATAGTGATTTTTTTCACTTCTTCATGATTCTTGTCAATTTGTCATCAGTTTGTACATCCAAGAAAGAGCCAGCTGTTCTAGGCTTTGTGGATTAGCTTATGTAAGGAAAGACCTTTAGTTGTGCATTAAGAGTTGAATGTCTTGTGAAACCAAATATGTGGTGCCAAGCATGGGGAAGTGCAGAGACACTAGATCTGAGGAAATACGGTGTCTTTATAGGTTCAAGCAGCTAGAAATCCATGACTCTGCAGCTGTGGTGGCACGAGCTATAGAAGGTTTTCAGTGTTTCTGAGAGCTACTGCAGACCTCAGTAGTGGCTCTGGACCTCCAGTTGTAGCATCAGGCATTAGAAAACACAGCAGTAAGGGCTTTGGGCTGGTAGTCTGCTATAGGCAAGTATGCAGGAAGAGGCACCAATTATAGACATTTTCTCAGCAGACATACGCTTGGAAGGAGGGACTAGGATTACTGGCATGCACAAACATGGTTTAGCTGCACTCAAATTCAGGGGTTAACTCCAGGCTAACCATGGGGGCCAGGCCAGCTGCTGTACTTATTGGTATATTTACTATTGAAGCAGACAGTGTTCATGAATTTGGCTATCAGGGCCAGTAAGAGGGGCAGTTCACATGTTCAGGAATTGTAACTGGTGTTGTACACATATATGATTGCAGAGATGTGGCTGTAGGAACTAGGAATAAGGAAGGGGAGTCAGGGTCAGTTTTGTGCATATGCAACTATGGAGACAGGCCTGGGGGTTTTCACAGGCCTTCTTCAGGGTTCAGGCATGAGTATGTGTAGAGATGGGCAGTGGAGCTGGTAGTAGAGGACAGGACCTACCTACTAAAATATGTGTGGTGGCTGTGTTGGGTCCTTGAGCCTGGGTTCCCTGGTCACTAGCAGTTGGGTGACTATGGGGGAGAAAGGTGGCAAAGAAGATGACTTGCGCCTCTTGATACTGTGAAGATGGAAATGTTTTCCTATTCCAATCCCTCAATGATGAAGGTGACAGTGGGTCAAGTACAACAGAGCTGGCTGTTGGTTTTCTCAGCAGTGAAAGCTTCTTGTGTCCCCTGTAGAACAAGGTGTTGGGGTCTACAACCTGTTACAGTGGACACTGTAGTGATTATGGCAGAGAGGGTATGGGAGTTGTGCTGCGGCCACAGAGGCTGTGCGGTCCCCAGTGGGGAGGTTGCCAGACCCCTCTGCAGAGCAGGCCACAAGGACAGATGGCTCCCACTTCAATGACTGCCATTATTGCAATCATCCTTTCTTGTTCTCAGCCATTGACTGTGCCAGTCTTCTCAGAAGTCTGGGTTGGGTTGAAGTATAGTTGGTCCATCCAGCAGTATTCTGAAAAGATAGGAAAACTGGTTTTCTGCCTTGCTTTCTGTGGTCCTGAAAGAACTATAAGTAAATTCCTCCTCTCCATTGAATAGCAGCAGCCGGGAAGACAGAGAGGTGAAAACAAAAATGAAACTGTTCCACGTTTTTGGAAGGTTTTCTTTTCTTTTTTCACCTTATAGCTTCTTAAGAAGATTCCCGAGATATTTGAGAATTATTTTTGTCCCTCCAAATTTATTCTTTATATTCAAATAAGATGTTTATAAAAACTGCAAAGTGCACTACTTCTTCTAGCCATGTGATTTCCTCCCAAGTTTTGTATGTAGTGTTGATGTTGTGTTTTAAATAATAGAAACATATTTAAATTGGTTGATAATTTTTTAAAATATTAAGGTCTCCATTCTACTAATATTTCTCAATTTTGAAATTTATATATTGTTTTATTTTGTATTTAAGTTTTTAATATATATTTCTAGGCTGTAACCTTATTCATAATATATATGTTTCAAAAAATTTTGGATAATTATTTTATCATGACACATTTTAACCAAAATCATTATTTTTGAGATATTGCACAATTTTATTAAATACATTTCTTCTTTCAAAAAAAATATCATTTGGACAATTAAATGCCTATATCTTGGACTCTGAATAATTAATTCAAGGGCAACAAGATGCAATGTATTAACCATTGTTACCCTCCTATTGTTTTGAATTTTTTTCTCCCTAAAATGAAGAAGAAACAGAAGCAAAACTTGTGTTTAATCCATTAAAGAAAGAATACTGGAAACCAAACTATCCCTATAAGAAACTATTCATGCTGTACCATCAGATGTGTCCTGTGGAATTCCTACTCTATTTCAAAGACAATAAACTTAATGATTCTTTAAAAAGACTATAATCTTAGTGAAATTAGCCAGGCACAATTTAAATATTGCATTCTTTCTCTTGTGTATGAAACCCAAAGAATAAATGAAGAGTAAAATGGAGGATAGTTCTTGGGAGGTAGGGAGAACTTGCTCAGAGGGCAAGAAGAAGAGGCAGGAGAAGAAATGGAAAATGGATTTTAAACAGGAAAAGAAAATGGAAGGAAAAATAGAACTAAAGTCTTATAAATAGGGAGGGAAGAAGGGTTAAGGGGAGGGGAATGAGGGAGAAAGGCAGAATTAAGGCATATCATGTACAGGACAAACTATGGCAGATGTGATCATTATGTATGGCAAACGTACAATATTCATAAAAACCACTGCGAGCAGAACTACAAATGACCCAGCCATACTCTTCTTTGGTATATACAGTATGTACCCAAAGAAATTAAAGTCTGCATCCTACAGCCAAAAGAAAGAAAGGGGAAAAAAAGGAAAGCAAAATGAAGGAAAGAGAAAGACAAGTTTTACTCAGTTGTCCAGGCTGGCCTCCAATTTGGGATTGTCCTGCTTCAGCCTCCCAAATTTCTGGGATTACAGGCATGCACCATGTCGCTAACCTGTGAAGTATCTTTCAATATTGCTCTGTTTTCAGGGATAAACCTGGCCTCTTCAGGGAAAGTGAAGGGTGACTTCAAGCTTGGTGCACACCCAAACTGTTGTAGGCAGTTGAGGTATAAACATTACGGGCAGTCAGACAGGGCTAGGCCTTGGAAGGACCCAATATAGAAAGCAAGATACCTTGCAACTGTGGGAAAGACAGGTACCTGGGCTGTGAGCCAGCCCTTAAGGCCAAAGCGTAAGCAATTGCAGCCCCCTACCTCCCTAAGGATAGACATCAGGGATTGATATTCTAATAGGTATCCCCCACCTAAAAAAGGTCAGGGAGAGTCACTAACCCAACCCCCTAAAGGAAGAGCCCCTATTCTGAATTCACGCCCTCTTGCTACGGATACACTTCCCATTTGATCCTGATTTAGTCAATTTTACCTGAGCAATTATGCTTGTAATCTTATTGGTTGGCCATAGTTTTGTCCCACCTCATGCCCAACTAGTGAGTTCCCCTGCTTCCCATCTTAGATCTCCCTCACCTCCTGGTTTTGCTCTATAAAAATCCCCACAAAAGGCAGATTTCTTGGCAACCCACGCAGATCCCCCTCTCAGACAGAAGCTTTCTTTCCCCCAATAAATACATTCTGCTCTTAACCTCCCTTGTTCCTAAAATTCATTCTTTGGTTTTAGAGAACACGAACTCGTCCCAGATAGCTTTCAGATTGGGAGTGTGTTTCCCCCTATATCAAAACGGAAGTGCCGCATAGAGAAGCCCAGCCTGATGCAACCTTTTGAAGCTACTACTCCAAACTAGCTTAGCTCTGCTACATTCACTTCACAGTTCTGCTAGTGTTTTTGTTCCTGGACACAGCTGCAGCAGCTGCTGCAACCACTGCCACCCAGTGGCTACTTCGGGAAAAGACCTCTCCCAGTGTTCCCCAACAGGAAGTCCTGGCTTTTACTTATTCTTAGTTCCAAAAGAAATGAAGGGGCTGC
Source organism: Octodon degus (assembly GCF_000260255.1). Taxonomy (NCBI): domain Eukaryota; kingdom Metazoa; phylum Chordata; class Mammalia; order Rodentia; family Octodontidae; genus Octodon; species Octodon degus. The sequence goes on from NW_004524923.1 coordinate 265,666, forward strand.
AGGTCAGCCTCACACTGGCCTTACGCTCTTTAAAGCTTTTATGTTTCTTTGTATTATTTTTATGTCTCCTATTCTTCTGGAAGTTCCATGTGACTTTTTTTGGTCCTTCTTCCCTAAAATGTGGTGTTTCCCTAAGGAGCTTCCCTTCCCCTCCCTTCTTCCTGTCTCCGCCTTCTCCACCACCTCCCTGGCCTCTCCAAACATCCACTCTGATGACTTCAGTTCCACTTAGACCTTGTCAATAATTCTAATGACCAACTGACTCCAACACATAAATCTCTCTCTAAAATTTCTTTCTCCTTCCCATACTCTTACTGTACTTGGTTTCTACAGAAATGATTTCACGTACCACGGACTGCATAAAAATGACACTCATTTGTGTTTTTGTCCATCTCTTTCCAATTCTGTCCCCCCAACACTGGCACTATAACCCTCAAGAAACGCACCTTGTCGTAGCTTTATCTTTCATGTGGCCTTCGAGTTGAAGTTATGGTAATGTATGTTGTAGAATTCTTTTCTTTTCTTTCAAATCATATGTGCTGTTGTCCAAAAATATGCCTTCTCATTCAGAGTTAGAGCTACACTGGGCATGGTAGCACACGCCTGTAGTCCCAGCATTTGGGACACTGAGGCAAGAAGATCTTTGTGAGTTTGAGACCAGCTGGGCTACAAAGTGAGCTCAAGGCCATCCTGAGCTGCATAGTGAGACACTGTCTCAGAGAGAGAGAGAGAGAAGAGAGAAGAGAGAAGAGAGACAGAGAGACAGAGACACAGAGACACAGAGACAGAGACAGAGACAGAGACAGAGACAGAGACAGAGTAGGTACTAGATGGGTATGGTGGCCCATGCCTGTAGTCATAGCATTTGGGAAACTGATGCAAGAGGATTGCTGTGAGACCAGCCTGGGCTTCATAGTGATTTCGAGGCCAGCCTGAACTACATAGCAAGATCCCATCGCAAAAAACCAAAACCAAACTAAAAAAAGAAAGGAGGTACTGGTGCTGAGGATACAGCTGTATGATGGATTGCTCCCTTAGGATATATATGATCTCAGTTTCACCACCAGCACTACAAAAATAAATAAAAGAGACACCTTCCACATAGTACTGGATAATGTTTGTTGAAAGAATGAATGACTTACAGTGTGTTGAGTTGAATGGTTTCCACATAATTTAAGCCCTATTCATGTTGTTTGGTATAACATACATCCACTTGGGTGTTTGCTACCCATTCTGTTTACATCTGAAATTCTTTTTTAAATTATGTATTCATTTATTTATCTGGTATAGGGTTTTGCTATGCAGCTCAGACTCATAGTGATCCTCCTGTTTCAGCTTCCCCAGTGCTGGGATTACAGGTGTATGCCACCAAGTCCAGTTTCGGTGGCTGACTTGGCACGGAACCAGCACAGCATTTGGTACTGGAGTCCTTGCACTTTCCAGGCAGGTGCTTAAGAAGCTATCTCCCCAGCCCTATATCTGGAATTTAGTAAGTATAAAGTTTATCTTCTTGCCCTAGACAGGGATAAATAAAGTATTTGGACACCATTATCGCTAACGCCCTTCAATTCCACTACTCTGGTTTTTTCTAGTCCTCTTCTTCCTGGTCCTTCATATCTAAAATTCATAAGTGTCTTGATAAGTTTACCTGGAATTATTTTGGGGGACTAAAGAAAGGGGGGAAAAAGGAAGAAAGAAGTATTTTCTAGTTTCTTTAAGTTAGAAGAAAGGAAGGAGAAGAGCAAAAAAGAGGGAGGGAGGGAGGGAAGTAAGTGATGTAGTACAGACTTTGGAGTGAGTCAGTCCCAGGCTTGCGCTCTGGTTCCACCACCTAGTGGCTGTGTGACTATAAACAAGTCTTCCTGAATCTCCATTTCCTCATATGTGGAATGGGGCCAGTCATCTTCCAGGTGTCTTCCCAGAAGAATTGAAAACACCATACCACAGCAATACATGTGCACCCATGTTTACAGTCACAATTTGTTTTCTTTAACTTTTATTTTTCTTTATGTATTTGGTACAGGGTCTCACTACACAGCTCAGACTCTTAGTGATCCTCTTGTTTTCAGACTCCCCAGTGCTGAGATTACAGGCATGCGCCACCATGTCTGGACTTAGTCACCCGGCTCAGCATGCCCCGGGGGCAGAGCCAGCATGGCATGTGGGACCAGAAATCGAACCCTGGTCTATGCTTTGTCAAAGCAGGCACTTAGTCCACTGAGCTATCTCACTGGCCCTAGCATCACAGTTTGTAATAGCTGGATCTTGTGAACAACTCAAATGCCTATCAACCGAGAAATGGAGAAAAATGATGTGGTCTTTTTATACAATGAAGTACTACACAGCCTTAAAGAAGGAGAAACTTGAGACTTTTATAGGTAAGTGGATGCAACTCGAGACCACACTCTTAAGTGGAATAAATCAGACACACATGCATAAACATTGTATTGTATTCCACATGTGAGAAACTGAAAGAGGTAAGATCCAAAATGTACAATAGATATTATAAAATGAGAAGAAACTTCAAAAGGAAAGGAAATTGGAAAGAGAGAATGGAGAAAATAAGAAAGGAAAAAAACAAAAAGAAAAATAATGTACATATAAAAGATAGTTAAGACAGTAATACGAATTCTCATAGTTCATTGAAAAGCAAGGTTTGTGCTAATATCATTTAAACAATTAACTATACCTTGTACCTTAATTAATTTAAAGATAACAATATACAATGCATTAGTCATTTTTACCCTCCTATTATCTTGTTTCAAATTTTTTTATTTTTTCTATTTATTTATTATTTTTGATTTTTTTTTTTTTTTGGTGGAACCAGGGATTGAACTCAGGTCCTTGCACTTGCCAGGCAAGTGCTTATTTATTTTTTCTTTTTAAAATAAAAAACAAATAAAGTAAAAAACGGGGATTCTGTCTACAAAGAGGATGGGGAGATGGCTATTGAGTTGATACACAATTCTACCTGCTACAGCCCTTACCAAATACTCCACACTTTCCTCATACAGAGATCATCATTTCCTAATTGGAAGGCTTGATTAAGTGTATCACTGGGGTGTGCCGAGAGAGGGTGAATAAGGACCTGAAAATAACTTTCATATCACTCTATGTTAGAGACCATAAACTCCATAATCAAAAAAGCATTTCTTTGCCTTCTTATCCTCGCATTCTTGTAAAGTGCAAGAACTGCTGGTCAAAGGAGTACAAGGGAATCTTGGGGAAAAGGAAATTTTCTCTATTTTGATCTTGGTGGTGGTTATATGTGTATATAAATAGTATATTAGTTTTCTGTGAGTTCTGTAACAAAGTACCACAGACATGTTGGCTTAAAACAATACACGTTTATAGTTCTGGAGAGACTATGGGAGAGAACCTATTTCCTTGCCTCATCTGTTTCTAGAGCTGCATTGCTTGGCCACAGCCCCCTCCTCTACCTTCAAGCCCAGCAGCATAACATCTTGCTTCCAACCTACAATTGCCTTCTGTCTCCAGAGTTAAATCTCCCTCCGCCTCGCTCATAACACAATTGGGGATTAGACATATTTAGAGCTCACCTGGTTAATACAGCATAATCTCCCCATTTTAAGATGCTTAATTTAATCACATCTACAAATCCACCTCTATCATGTAAGGTAATATTTGTAGATGGCAGGAATTAGGACCTGATATCTTTAGAGGTTATTATTCAGCCTGCTATTCATTGAAATGCTCTTAAAATTTATGCATTTTGCTGTTTGTAAATTATACCTCAGTCAGAGTAAACACACTAGATAGAAAACTATCAAGTAGATAGAGTTTTAGAGATGGGAAAGGGCAGGGAGGAGAAAAGGAGAGCAGGTCACGGGGAGGAAAATAGTCTAAATGTTATATGCATGTACCAAAATGCCAAAATGAACCTCATTCTGTGTTAGTAAGACAGTTAAGTCCTCAACTCACAAAGATTCAAGTTGCAAACTTTCACAGGTATACTGTATATGACTCACTTGTTAGCTCATGGACAAATTCGAGTTACAAACAATTGTCCTGGAATGAAACTCATTAGTGGATACAGTAATTCAGGAACTTACTGTATCCACTAATTAAAAAAGAAATGCACACACTTCTGGAAAAGACTTAATGATTTAAGTTGCATCAGAATAATGAGCTAAAGACCAAGCAGATCTACTTTCTTGCTACTGAGGGGAGCCGTGCGTCTGCCTTGCAGGAGGGGTAAGTACCTGGATGGGAGGCAGGCATGACTGTGGGTCTGCTGAAGATTAGCCCAGAATTGAATTCATTCTGACTTTTACCTCTCCACTGACCCCAGCCTTGGCAAGTATTTGAATATTTCCCAGATGCCCAGTCATAATTTCTATCCAACTCTGATCCCTGAAGGGTCTGGGCTTCTAGCTCTATCTGGGAATCCCTAAGAGAGTTCTGGCAACTAAATGACAAGGCCACTGGGTGCATATTGATAAGGAATATAGGGGCTGACTCAGTAAACTGTATAAAGGGATTGCAGAGCTTCTGTCTGTGGCCCTCAGTGAAGATCAGGGATTAGAGAAGGCCTTGCACACCCCTCTGAGCCACAGCCACAGCCATCCTTGGAGAGACTATACCCATGGCATGGATCAAGGGCTCTGAATATAGATAAGGACTACAAAACAGACAGCTGTAAAGGGAAGCAAAAGGGGTCAAGGCCCAGGATCCCACAGAGCAAGGCTTGAGGTTCTGTCTGTAAGTTCTTCATGCTCACACAGAGTCAGCCCGAATTCAATGGGAAGGACAGTCAAGGACTATCCTTGTTGTCGTTGTCCTTGTCCTTGCCATCATGGGGGTCCTGACAGCTGCAGGGACAGAAATACCTCTAATTCCATGAGCAGTCACACAAGGCAAGGCAAGCTGCTTAGAGCATGGACTTAGTTTTAGAGATTGGAATGAGTCAAGAGGTGGGGCAGGAGGAAGGTGCAGGTGCTGCAGAAGTCCCTCTGCTTGCACTGCCCTGTCAGGCCAGGAATCCTGGTACTTTCCCCAGCAAAAAGTGAAGTCTCTCTCTCACATACACACACACAGCTCATTACATTCGGCTTCTGCCTCCTTTCCCACACCTCCAGGAGTGCACACAATCCGGGATAATTACTGCTTCTGATTTTTATCAATTTCATGAATCTATAGCCGCAAGTGTGAGGGGGAATTGGGGGCTAGAAAAGGGGGATTCTATCCTATATCCTTGGTTTTTAAGTGGCCTGGAATGGCTGATTGATATGTACAGAGACTGGAATGTGACACAAGTTTCTCTTTGCAGAAACAAAGGTCTGTACTTTGAGCCCTTCTATCATTGGTCCTCAACATGTTTCACCTTGAAGGCCTCCAAGCCCATGTTGAACCCAGCCCTCCAGTTCAAAGGTTCTGAAGGCCAAAACTGGGTAGTTTTGCCCTCCTAACCTCTCCTACCTTTAATACCAGAATCCCTTACTCCCACCCTGCACTAGCACCAACAGCCCATTAATCTTCTAGCCACTAATCTTGTCGCCACTAATCTGCTTTCCAAACTCCTGGTACCTGAGCTGTTTATAGCAACGTTTCATTGTCCCTCCCCACACTCTATTCTTCTCTGACTCCCGCCTATCTAAACACTCCAAGGACTGTGAGTATAAGAGGCTGGGGAGACAAGCAACCAGAGCAGGAGTCTGGTGTCAACTTCATCCCTCTTCCAGGTAATATTCCAAAGCCCCTCCCTCTAACCCCTTTTAAGCCACACACCCCTTGCCCTTAGCATTCCCCTTAATATTTTGGGGGATGTTTAGGGGCATCTTTCCGGACAAAGCAGGCTGCATTCAGGCAAAGAGGCTCTCCTAAGATCACCCTGCAGACTAGGCCTAATATGCATCATAGGAAAGCACTAGAAAGACATCTTACTCCTTCTAATGTTCCATCATGCCTGGGGAGACATTAAGATAAAGGTGCAGGTCTGAAAAAGTTAATGAGAGGGATGAATAAGTTCAAAAAAGGTTTTCAACCTCCATAGAGGTTTCTGCAGTCAGCACCATGAATATGAGAGCAGCAGTCTTTCTCTCCTATTCTTCTTCTCTTCTTTTTTCTCTTTTCTTTCTTCTTAGCTGAAGGTCAAGGTTATCATGAAGTGTACTCAGGGTTACAGTCTACTGCAGGAGCATAAGGAGGCAAAATTAATTCCTTTGTTCATTGTAATTCATGTATATAACAAACATGTCTTGGCACCTACTCTGCCCGGTCATTTCCAGCCTCATCTAACCCAAGAAACACATTTTCCTCACGTTTTCCTGGATAAAAGCCTCTGTGCGGACAAGTTCATTCTCTCTGCAATATCTCAAGAGTGTTCCCATAATCCCACAAAGCCCACATTCTTTTGGAGAATAGACAATATGGTTCATCACAACTTGTACAAATAAGAGGGTTTCCCCTCATCCAGAATAGGTAAAAGTGTAGCCATAGAAGTACCTTTGGCAAGAGGGAGAATGGGAAACTCTCAATGGTAGGGAGGTATCTGTCTAAGGAGGGTAAAGTCATCTCACTAGGTGAGTTTGAATGGTAGATTGAAGTCAGATAAGGAGACTAGGAAGCATGTGACAGATCTTTCTTCTTTGTTATCCATCTCCAGAAAAGGCTCATCATCAGCTCCATGGCCAACATCTCCAAGTAAGTAGGAGCTCCTTCTAATGCTCTGAAACTATGAACTGCACTCTGCCCAAACTCTAGTATTTACCTTTGGGGCAGAGGGATTTCAAACCTCTTCCCAACTGTGGCTTTAAACATTACCTCAGTTGTCTCTACTTTTTCTCCACCTCATGCTCTGGTAGCCTCTTCTAATCCTGGGAATATTTCCTTTTCTCCACACTTTTTTTTTCTTCCCGGAATCAGGGATTGAACTCAGGCCCTTGTGCTTGCCAGGGAAGTGCTTATTCCACTAAGCCATCTCCCCAGCACCCCTTTTTTTCGCTCCACACTTTCTTTTCTTTTCTCTCACTTCTTTTCGTTTTTCACCTTCTTCCAATATTCCCTCCCTCTTTCTGGTTCTTTCTCCAAAGGGTGTTTAAGAAGACCTGCTCCAATGGGAAGGTAAGAGAACATGGCCCAGCTGAGCAAATGAGAGGGTGAGGGGGATAGATGGGAACATCCTTTACAGTTTTGTGTGTTGGGCTGGAAGTTTCAGGGGATTCATTACCAAAATGATCATGAGACTGACATGGGAGCTTGTTTCATAACAGCTCTCCATCTACCTGGGGAAACGGGACTTCGTAGACCATGTGGACACAGTGGAACCCATCGGTCAGTGAGTGCAAGACTCTGGGGAGAAAGGAATGAGAGCCAGAGAGTAAAAGAATGCCTAGAAGAACCACGCAGAAAAAGGAGGTTAATTAAAGGGAAGAACAGGAAAAAATGCTTCAGAATCAACCTCTGTTTCATAGTGTGCTAATTTTTGACCAAGGTGTCATATGTCCCTCTTTCTACAGATGGTGTGATCCTGGTTGACCCTGATTACTTAAAAGGTCGAAAGAGTAAGTGGAAAACCTTAGTCTCTGTATTCATCAGGGCTTCTAAGTAAAAATGTCACATGCCACACAAGCAATCTGTAACAGTGCAGTGGACTAGGACAGAAATAGAGAAAGAAACCACAAAGTGGCAAGAACTGTGAATGCTTTTTCTGGTGGGCACTGAAAACAGACTTCCAGTTCAGTGTGGACAGTTGGGTTGTTCAATAAGAACTGGAGGGCTTGGGGATGTACCCGAGAAATAGAGCATTTGTCTAGCATACATGAAGGCCTGAGTTTTCATCTTTAGTTCTGAAAATAAAAAATAATTGGAAATGAGGCGCAAAATAAACCCTCTGAATGCCCAGTCAAAAAAAGCCTGTGGTATTCCTTCTCCAAAAGTTGAAAACAAACAAACAAACAAAAAAAAAAAATATATATATATATATATATTGCTCAAATGAAAATGTATTTGCCAAAATTATACAAAATTTACATATGTACTGAAATTAGTATGTTCATGACAGGATTATAATTTCTATGTCTCACTACCATTTGGCTTGAACCACCAGTGTGGTACATGCATGACTATTTCATCAGGTGACGTTTTATTAATTGTGTTAGTAAAAAGACCAATAAAAGTGAGTAGACGTGTGTGTACCACCAGTGGTACAAGCTGCCCAATGGGAGTCATCCGCATGCTAAATTATGTTAACAGGTTAAAATATGTTCTTTGTAAAGTTTCTGATTGTATCCATTATTCTTGGTGGTGTCCTGCTTGGCTATTGATTTAACTGTGAGTTTAAACTCTTTATGGAATGATCTAGTATACCAGAGATGCACATTTTCATGCAAATTTCCCAATTTTCAAATGTTGGAAACTGATTATAAGAGTTTACAAGGCCTAGAGAGATTAAAATACTTCTTTTTCTGTAGGCTAAATGTGACCCTCAGACTGCCATTTTGCAACCTCTGGTATATGTTTTTCCATTTCTTTTTGTGTAGGGAAATTGCCTAGCCTCTTCTTTAAAAACAAACAAACAAACAAAGAAATGAAATAAGCACAGGAAGCAGCAGTAAGAAATACTACTCTGACAACAATACTATAACTCAAGATTATGCTGAAATATTTTGCAATGCCTTTTTTTCCTTGGAATTCTCACTACGGATTAGCCTCACTGGGAGCCAACTACACTGAAAATTGGGTTTAATTTGAAAAAGGTTCAGAACAAGTAGATGAATACTAGTTCAGATGAGACCTTTAGATAGTAATAAAGTAACCTTGATCTCTCAGATGGAGCAGAGTGCATAAGCCTTATTGCAGGTTTTAAATATCAGAGGAGGGGCCAGGGAGATGGCTCAGTGGAATAAGCGCTTCCCTGGCAAGTGCAAGGGCCTGAGTTCAATCCCTGGTTCCAGAAAAAAAAGAAAAAGAAAAGAAAAGTTAAATATCAGAGGATGAAGGCCAGGGATATAGCTCAGCAGCATAAGTGCCTACCTGGCAAGCACAAAGTCCTCAGTTTAGTCCCTAGTACCACAATAAATAAATAAATAAATAAATAAATAAATAAATAAATATCAGAGGACATTTAAGTTTCATATAGTCATGGATTAACCAATTTCCTTAAGGTTCCCAAGTACTTTATATTTCTAAAACCTAAATCTGTTTTTCACATTTCTACAAAATCTTCTGAATAACCCATGGAAAAGAACCTCTAATTTTAAATGATAAAAATTTAAAAAAAAATTTAGTTAACTAGGTATAGTGGTGTACGACTGTGATTCAACCGCTTTGGCAGACTCAGGCAGGAAGATGGAAGTGATTAAGCTGAAAGAGGCAATGAGAAAGATGTCACAAATACCGTAGATGGCCTCGTGTTCAGTTATTGAAGCAAAACACTCAGGGCATTTATACAATTGATACTAATGGTGGCTAGTGCTAGGATATGATGTCTTGTGCTGCAGCTCTGATTTCTTTTTGGTTCTATGTTCCGATATTCAAAATTAACATATATTAGTTGTATATTAAACCACATATAAATGAGTAACATTAGAATAGATGTTGGTTGGCTTTTAAAAGAAAATAAAAAGCAGCTAGCTGGACATGGTGGCACACGCCTATGGGAAGCTGAGGTGAGAGAACTGCAAGTTTAAGCTCAGCGTGGCCATTTTAATGATTTTATGACACCCTGTCTCAAAATTTTAAAACTTTTTTAAAGAGCTCAGTGTGTAAGCCCTGTTTCAATCCCCAGCACTACAAAAATCATTAATTGGTAAAAACCAAGCTACATCCTAGCACCAGTAAAGGATTAAGCTGCTCAAGGGACCATGAACATGCAGATGGTAGCTGAGGACTGCTACAGCCCTGCCTACACAAAGCAGACCAAGTGAGCCAAGAGCGATTCATCTGGCTAACACCCTCACTGCCGGGGCCACAGATCCTCCAGGGTCTCACTGATTTTGACCTTATTCTGTCTCCTTTCACATTCCTTCATTTTCCTTGCCTCCACCGTCCTTCCTCCAGCCAGCAGTGTTGGAGGGTGTTAGGTCCTCCTGCAGGCTTACCATTCAGTTTATCATTGAGCTACACCCCCAGCCCCACAGCCACTTCTTGTCTACCTCCTTCTCATCTTTCCCGTCTTCCTTTTCTTTATCCCTTTGCATTTCCTTTCCTTTTTCTCTCCCTTCTTCTACTTTAATTGGCCATATTTGGGAACCAAGGTGGATTTATTTGTTGTGTCTTCTGAAAATTGTTTATCTTCATTGTAGAAAAATTAGAAGATGCATGCAGTGTTCACTTCAGTAGCACATATATTAAAATTGGAAAACACAGATAAAGGAGAGACTGTAATCTTAGCACCCTAAATCATGAATAATAACTAATGATATTATAATTCTTTATCATACTTTCTGTTCAAATATGTCTTTTTATTTAAAATGTTACACTGTAGGGCTGGGGAGATAGTTCAGCAGTATAAGTACCTCCTGGAAGGTGCAAGGACCTGAGTTTGATCCCCCATACTACAACAAAAAAAAAATGTTATACTGTAATAACATGTTAAAACCTTTTACGCCTATGCCAAAATATAAAAATCTGCAGGATATGGTTCACATGCCTGTAGACCCAGCATTCTGGGAGGTTGAAGCAGAAGGATCACAAGTTCAAGCCCAGCCTGGGCAACTTAGTGATTTAGTGAGATATTATTTCAAAATTTAAAAAAAAAATTGAAAGGGTTGAGGGATATAGTCCAGTGTGAAAATCTGGGATTTTCCAGGAAAAGAAAGAAAGAAAGAAAGAAAGAAAGAAAGAAAGAAAGAAAGAAAGAAAGAAAGAAAGAAAGAAAGAACCCCCTGGAACCATGTACAGTACCTTGTAAATCTTTTGCCAGTGTCAGCCATCTGGATGAGTCACAGCCATTGCTTGACCATTTGGTCTCTGTGAAAGCCTGAGAGAACTTTTTCTCTCTAAGGAAAGAAAGAAAGAAAGAAAGAAAGAAAGAAAGAAAGAAAGAAAGAAAGAAAGAAAGAAAGAAAGACTCTGTCAGTTGCTTAGTACCGTACTTTGTGTTTACATCTTACCATCAGTTTACCATAACCATATCTACAGTTTTCAACTGTTAGACATTCATTTTGTTTTTGACATTTTTATGGTTATGAACAACCTCAAAAGGCAAATCCTTTTTTTTTTTTTTTTTTTTTTTTTTTAGGGAAGGGTTTACAGGGTGTTCAGGGTCTCACTACTAGATTGGACACCTAGTGATCTGTCTGTTTACAGCCTCTCAAGAGCTGCGATTACAGGCGTACGCCACCACACCCAGTCTCAATTGCCATCTCAGTATGCCCTGGGGGCAGGGCTGGCATGGCAGGCCTGGGGATAGAACCCCCTGCCTCTGTACCTGCTTGCAGGTGCTTTAATCTGCTGAGCTATTTGGCCGACCCAAGGTATATCCTTTGGAGGTGCATTATTCCATAATTCCTTCAGTCTAAGAGCTTAGAAATTGAATTAATACTCAGAAGGCATCACCAACTTTTAGGCTGTTCTACACTCATTGCCAAATGACTATTCAAAAAGTTTGTATCAATTAACTCTTCTCCCTGCAATATACCAGGCTGCCTGTCATCCCACTCTTGTTTTTTTTTTTTTGTTTTTTTTTTTTGGAACCAGGGATTGAACTCAGACCCTTGCGCTTGCCAGGGAAGTGCTTATTCCACTGAGCCATCTCCCCAGCCCCATTTTTTTTTCATCCCACTCTTTATAAAAATACTGGTTTCATGACTTTCAGTCTTTATTATATTCTGATATAGATTTATTTTCCTTATTCTTAGTTTTTCTGATATTCAGTACATTGATGTGTTAAAGATACTACAATAAGTTGCTCTCTACTCAGGCATAGCTATTGGTTATTTTCTTTACATAGGGGTCAGGAATCGTGATAAAATATAGATACCCACCTCTATGTTCATCTTTTATTGCTTCATTTTCGGTCACTGTGGCCTGGAACAGGATTCCTCTAACCCATTGCACATTCCATTATTGCATTTCAGAAGCTTTCGATTGACCATAATCTTAGGTATTAGCTGCAAAGTACAAGTTCATAACTGTGCAATTTCTGCCAAGATTCCTGTGATTGTCTCCACCACCAGCACCATCATTATCATCATCAGCCATGTCTACAATCACTGTACAGTTACCAAAGGAATTTCTTATAACTGTACATCAATTGCTCCCAAACATTCTGACTGAAATGAAGTTGGGTGCCCGTGAATCTAAGCTTTGGGGTCAAGCCGGCCTGTGTTGTAATCCTGAACTGCTGCTGAGTTCATTTAACATATCTTCAAAGTGCTGATTATAATAGAGGATTGTTGTGCTATCTAAATGACATACATAGAGTGTCTAGTACAGTTGCTATTGACAAACAAAATAACTAAGGCTCAGAGAGCTCAAAAGATTTGTAAAAGTCTTATCCAAGCCCAGGTATTCTAACCCTAAATCTTTAATTTATGAATTAATTATGTTAGTTCACTATGATAGAATTTAACATAGAGCTTTTGCACTGAGCTACATCACCATCTTTTGGCAGGGTATGTGACACAAGGTTTCACTATGTAGCACAGGCTGGCCTTGAATTCACAGCAGTCCTCCTGTCTCAGCCTCCCAAGTGCTGGGATTATGGGTAGGAGCCACTACAGCTGGCTCCCTTAGCTTTTTTTATGTTTCATTTCAGACAAGTCTCACTAAGTTGCAAAGTTGCCCAGGTTGGGCTATAGCTTATGATCTTCCTGCCTTAGCCTCCTGGAGTGCTGGACTTACACATGGTACACCACCGTGCTGTTTCTGACCCCAAATCTTATTGATTCTTTTTCAAATTATGAAAAAAGGCATAGAGAACTATGTCATGACTTTCAATCTTTATTATATTCTGATATAGATTCATTTTCCTTATTCTTAGTTTTTAAAGCAGATAATCTGATATTCAGTACATTCAGTACATTTGATTCAGTACAGAATCAAACTGAGGCCAGTCTCCTGTGTGTCCTTCCCTAAACCTATCTCCTCTTTCTCCTTCCTTTGTCCTTTTTTTTCCCATTCCAGGTAATGATCACCACTAACCCCAGTTTGGAATGTATTATTCCCATGATGTTTCTATATTTCTATTCCATACATATGTATCTGTGATCAATTTTAATATTCCTCTGCATACATGGTTTCAAACTCTAAATAGTAACATATGGTACACATAATTCTGGTGCTAGTTGTTTTTTACTCAACAGTAAAAATCTTTAACCACATCTTAGTCCATTTGCACTAAAGCAAAAATATTTAAGCCTGTGAAATTTCTAAAGAACAGAAATTTGTTTCTCACAGTTCTGGAGGCTGAGAAGTTCAAGATCAAGGCAACTAGCAGATTCAATTGTCTGGTAACAGCTCCTCTATGCCTCCAATGGCACCTTATTGCTGCCTCTTCCAGAGGGGAGGAGGGAGAATTGCACCTGTCTCACATGGCAGAAGGTGGGAAGGCAAGAGGGTCAAATGTTACACGAAGTTTCTTTCATAAGGGCCTTAATCCCATTTGATAGGGTAAAAATCCTCATGACCTACCACCTCTTAAACTAAGGTTCACTTTTTTTTATGTATTTTGTACAGGATTTCACTACGCAGCTCAGACTCATGGTGATCCTCCTGTTTCAGCCTCCCTAGTACTGAAATTACAGGCATGTGCCACCACACCCAGTTTTGGTGGCCTGCATGCTGTGCCCATGTTCTGGGGCCAGCACAGCATGTGGTACTGGGGATTGAACCTGGGTCCTTGCACTTGCCAGGCAGGCACTTAGACCACAGACCTATCTCCTCAGCCTAAACTAAGGCTATCTTGATATCCTCACAATAGCTATCCTTTTTTTTTTCAGTACGCAGGGATTGAACTCAGGACCCTGTGCTTGCCAGGCAAGCACTTATTCTACTGAGCCATCTCCCCAGCCCTCATACTCAATTATATTACTAGTCTATAAATTTATTACCCAATTTGTTGATAAATGTTTAGATTATCTCCCATTTTATGTTCTGGCAATCATTGAAGCTATGGACACTCTAATATGTATATCCTTATAAATGGGAGCAGGAGCTACTCTAATGCAGTAGAATTCCTTTTTGGTGGTTATGGGGAATCAAACTCAGGAACTTGTGTTTGCCAGGAAGGTACTACACCACTGAGCTTGGCTTAAATGTAGTAGAATTCTTAAAGTATGAGTAGATTCAATTTTATGGTGCAAACTTTCCTAAGTAGTTGAGGTATTGTATATTGTCACCAGTAGTACATAAGGACAATTGTTCCACATATTCATGAGCACTCAGCATTGTCTGTCTTCATAATTTTTGATAATTTGATGCATGTGAAATGTTATCTCACTGTAGTTTTAATATCCATTTATCTGATTACTAAAGAGACTCATTGCATATTTTACTAGCTATTTCATTTTGTACTTTTGAAAAATGCTTATTCACATTCTTTGAACATTTTTCTATTATCAGTAGTTAGTGTTAGTATTCAATCATTATAATTTATTTAAATATTTATATGATTAGAATTATTAGTATATTGTTATTGTTGTTTAATGGAAGTACTTGCTTGTTTCAGATGCTAAACTTCTGTCTGATATGTGTTGCAAATATTTTCTCCGTGTATTTCCTTTTTTCTTTCTTTGTAAAACTTTTAATATAAAGGAGCTTTAAACTTTTACAGTTTTTTTTTTTTTTTTTTTTGGTATCTCAGGCTGCCTTAAGGGCAGTTCTGGTGCAACTTGAGGAGCTGGGGATCGAATCGCGATCCCCTGTGCCTGACTGAGTTTGCCCAAGCAGGAGCTTTAAACAACTGAACTAACGTGCAAGCCCCCTAAACTTTACTGTTAGTCAAATGTATTATTTTTTTCTTAATAATCAGACTTGGTTGTAGTACATTGTCCCTCTGTCTTCCTCTGCCTTCTTTTTTTTTTTCCTCTGCCTTCTGACCCAGTTAAGATCTCCCTTCACACAGTCCTGACGGGTCACTCTCTTCCTCCTTTGCCTGCAGTCTTCGTCATGTTGACATGTGCTTTTCGCTATGGCCGTGATGACTTGGATGTTATTGGTCTGACGTTCCACAAAGATCTGTATGTACAGACTCAGCAAGTGTTTCCAGCTGAGCCCAGCAGCCTCCAGGTGCCCCTCACACTTTTACAGGAGCGATTGCTGCACAAGCTGGGGGACAATGCCTACCCCTTTACCCTGCAGGTACTGACTGCATCCAGGGTAAGGTTTCCAGGGAAGGTTAAGAGAAAAAGCTAAAGAAGAACGGAAGAGAGGAGTCCCTATTTCTTCTGTTCACTGACCTCATTTTGGTCCCCTAGATGGTGGCCAACCTGCCTTGTTCAGTGACACTGCAGCCAGGTCCTAAAGATGCAGGCAAGGTGAGGCCTGGGTTCTGAGAAAGAGGATGTGCTAATCCACTTTCTACCATTGTAACAAAATACCTGAGACAATCAACTTAAAAAGAAGGAAGATTTACTTTAGCTGACAGTTTTCAGTACGCGGTCATGTGGCCTAGCTGCTTTGCATCATTGTGGAACATGTGACAGAGGAGGCCTGTTTACCTCATAGTGGCCAGGAAGCAAAAAAGAGACAGGAAGGGGCTGGCATCCCAAGCAATATCCCTTTAACAGGTACAAACTTCCTTCAAGTAGGACCAACCTCTTCAATGTTCTGTCATCTCCAAATAGTGCCCCAGGCGGGCAACCAACCCTTTGACATATGGACCTTAGGGGGTCATTTCAGATCCAAGCTATGGAAGAATGGCAAACAAGTAGTGCCTGGGAAGAAGAACAGTGATAAAGATGGGCAAGACTGGAGAAATAGACACCTAAGGGAAGAGTCTAGGCATTTTCTTATAGGCCCATGGAGAAGGAAAGATGGGCTTCTCCTTCTCCTTCAGGTTCACTACCATGGAGAACCCATCTCTGTCAGTGTTTCCATCAACAACTGCACTAACAACATCAAAAAAAGAGTTCTCTTTGTCCTGTCCTCTTTGCAGGCTTGTGGGGTTGACTTCGAAGTGAAGAGCTTCTGTGCTGAAAACCTGGAGGAAAAAATCTCTAAGAAGTACTCTTGGTCCTCTCCCAAATCCCTGTCCCTAGCCCCTGCCAGGAACCAGATCCTATTCTTGTGACAAAAACAGCCCTTACTCTAACCTCTAGAGAGCACCATACCCAGTAATTCAGATACCCTGTTCTAAGTCCTCTCTTACCTCTCTTCCTCACTCCAGGGCAGAGGTCAGCAAACTTTTATGTAAAGGGCCAGAAAAGAAATATTTAGGTTTCGAGAATTACACAATCTGGCTTGCAACTGCCCAACTCTTCTATTGTAGAACAAAGCTATCACTGGTCCTGCATCAATAAATGTAGCTACATTCCAATAAAATCTTATTTATAGGCCCTGAAATGTGACTTTTATGTAATATCCACATGTTATAAATATTTTTCTTTAATTGATTTCAGCCATTTATAAATATAATAGCCCTTCCTAGCCCTTCACAGGCCATATAAAAATAGGCAGCAGGCCAGATTTGGCCCATGGACCATATTTGCTAATGCTTGGTCCATATACCTACATTGAGAAGCTAAGGAGTTCTGTGAGAGAGGACTTCTCCTGTCTCCATACTCAAGCAAGGCCTGGGCTATGGGAGCAGCATGGTGTGAGGGTGTGTGTGTGTTGGGGGGAGGGGGACTCATAGTTCTCAAAGGAGATGTTCTGGCTAACTTCCTCATCCCTACTCAGAGACTGCGTGCAGCTGGTTGTCCGGAAAGTACAGTTTGCACCCTTGGAGCCAGGCCCTGGTCCCTGTGCCCAAACCCGCCACCGTTTCCTTTTGTCAGCTCAGCCCCTCCAACTCCAGGCCTGGATGGAGAGGAAGGTTAGCCACCATACTTCCTAAGCCTGTCTATTACCCTTCCTTCACGTTTCCTCCTTGAGTAGGCAAAGATGGGAGCCAGGGCAGCAATAAGTGTTAAGGAAGCAAGAATTCTAGGTCTTGATCTGAATATTCTTCCTCCAACGTTGTGATGGGCTTCTCCTTCTCCTTCAGGTTCACTACCATGGAGAACCCATTTCTGTCAGTGTTTCCATCAACAACTGCACTAACAAGGTCATCAAAAAAATCAAGATTTCAGGTGAGCTTCTTTTCTAATAGCCTGTTTCCTGGACCCCAAATCACAGATAGGCTTCTTTCTAACACACTGTTCCACTGACCTGTCTATATTAATCTTGATTTTCCCTCCAAAACAAGCTTATTAAAATATATATCTTTGTCACTGAGCACATATTACTGAATCATGTATGGGGTCCCCCATGCATAAGGTAGCATCTGTGGACAGTAAGTGGGGGCGGGTTAAGGATGACTCACTGATTATAGTCATGTATTTTTCCTGGTTTATTCAGTTGACCAGATCACAGATGTTGTCCTGTATTCAATAGACAAGTACACCAAGACTGTGTTCATTCAGGAGTTCACGTGAGCCAGTGCTGGGGATGGGGGTCAAAGCAAAGGTTTGGGTGGTGGAAAGAGAGCTGAGGGAAGGTTGAGGAAGGGAGGGAGGCAGGAATGAGGAAGGTCAAGGTGAGCACTAAGATGTAGAAAGGGAGAGATTCTCAGGAGAACTAGATGGGAGAGGTGTAGCTAATTATCTAGCGGAGGGTCTCAACATTCTAAGAGGGGGTAGAGGCATAAGAACTTCCCACCAGAGCTAATTCTACTCTTAATAGTCAGACATCTCATTTCTCTTAAATAACCAGTAGTATCTTGGGATTGTGTAAGATACTACTTCTGAAAGTAAAAATATACTTTGTTGGTAAGCCTATCGTAACTTCTTCTATTCTTCTTGCAAAGGGAGACCATAGCTGCTAACTCCAGCTTCTCCCAGAGCTTTGCAGTCACCCCACTCCTGACCAACTGCCAGAAACAAGGCCTGGCACTGGATGGCAAACTCAAGCATGAAGATACCAGTCTGGCTTCTAGCACAATGTAAGATCAAGTGTAACTTCCAACCTCCATTTCCTGCCCCTAACTCATTCTGCATACCATACATAGCTTCATCTTCAGTGAAGTCTACTTACTTTTCAAACTTCTCAAGGCCAGTGTTCAGACTCCTCCCGGGCTTGACAGTCAACAGCAAGCTAAATGATGCCCATGGGACCATTGGTAGGCTTTAGCCATAGGTAGTGAGAAAGGACAATGTGGAGCGGAGAATGTTTATGTTCTTTATGTTGTATAATGTTTCACAGTTCACAGAGGCCTTACATATGTGCTCAGTTATCTTCATAAGAATTCCATTAATGGGCTGGGAGATAGCTCAGCAGCACAGCACCAGTGCAAGGTCCTGAGTTTGATTCCCAGTACAAAAAATAATTCCGTTAAAGTTGGCTGGACAGGTGCTCTTACTCCATTTTATACTTTGGGGCTCTGGGGCTCAGAGGAGGAACTTGTCCACAGTTGGATAAATGACAGAAGTAGACAGGATTCTATTACATGTCATCTAGCTCTAAACACTCTGATCTCTACAGCAGCTATTCTCCAGAAGAGATAGAAATAGAGTGAAAGATTAAGTGATGAGAAATGTAGGAAAAGGAGGATAAAGGAGACAATAGTATGAAGAAACTGGCAGAACTCTGTGATGTCTTTAATTTTGTCTTATGTCTTCAGAGGCCCTAGTGTTACATGCGTCCCCCACCAAAAGCCATCTGAAAATCATACATACTGTGACCTCACCCTATCAACCAAGTAGCTATAGACTGCTATTGCTAGAAATACCTTTAGAAATTATTCAAATATTATTATTTTACAGAGAGGGTATCAGCAGTCTAGAGCAATAAATAGACTTTTCTTTTTTCTTTTTCCTTTATTTTCTTTTTTTGTGGAACCAGGGATTGAACTCAGGCCCTTGCCTTTGCCAGGGAAGTGCTTATTCTACTGAGCCATCTCCCTGCCCTGACTTTTCTATAATCACTGTTTTCAGTGTCCTATTTTTCCATCCCCAGGATTTTATTGGTCACCTTTGAATGGCTATTGCCATGATAAGCAATGTAGGGGACACAAAAATGTTTAATATACCATCTGTATTTATTCAATGTATGGGCTAGATGAAGAACAAATAAAGTTCAAACTAACAGTTAAATGTTAGTACATGTAGTTTGGATTATGAATCCAACAGAAGTTGAAAGAAATCAACATTCCCTGGCAAAACCTTCCTAGAGGAGGTACAAAGAGCTTGATCTTCACAATGTGTAAGATCAGGATACCAACAGAGGAAGAAATAAACATTTAAGGCTAGGGACACAGCAAGGGTCTGGGCTAGAAGGTGGGAATCTACAGGACATTTACAGATGATACAAATAAGATAGGTCAGTCTACATTGTGTCCTAGCTGATAGAGGAGTTAGGGCAGAGAAGCTGAGAATGTGTAGATGAGGACAGACAGTTTAGTTCTTGAAAGCCAACCAGAAAAGATACATTGAATGAGAGAATTTTCAACAGAGAATTATATGGTAAAACTAAATTTTAGGAAGAGAAATGTGGTTCCAATAGGTAGGAGAAATTACAGCCTGGAAGATCATCTGAGAGAAGAAAATAATGGAATAGGATGTAGTGATATGAATGCACAGGAAGGATAGTGGACTGAATGAATTACTTTCCCTGCCCCAAACATACAAAAATGAATACTACAATTTCTAGTCTTCGACCTGGAATGAATAAGGAGCTGTTGGGGATCCTGGTGTCCTATAAAGTCAGAGTCAACCTGATGGTTTCTGGAGGGTAAGTGAGGGTTCAGGGTCTATCAGGGCAGGGGCTGGGGAACCAAGAGTTCAGTATTCTGTTTTATTCCCACAAAGACTGACCCAGCCAAGCTGTTCCCTTTCTCCCAACTAAGTCCCCAAACTTGTGCATTCAGTGAGTAAGTCACTTTCCTTCCAGGAACCCATTCTGTAACTGAGTTGGCCTTAGGATCACACAACTCCCAGTAGAACTAGGCTGGCCCCTCCCCATTTCCAGCTGCTAATTTTTTGTGTTATTCTACACACAGCATCCTAGGAGATCTGATAGCCAGGTGAGAGGCTATGAGGTGAGAGGTGGGGCAGAAAGGAAAGGGGTGGGGACAAGGACACCAAAAGAGTGACTAATCAAGCTTCACGTGGTGGTACATGCCTGAAATCTCATTTACTAGGGTGGCTGATGCAGGAGGATCACAAATGTGAGTCCTGCCAAGGAAGTTTATCAAGCCCCTGTCTTAAAGAGGGTGGGAAATAGGGAATGTAACTCAGTGGTGGAGTGTTTGCCCAGCATGTGTAAGGTGCTGGGTTCAATCTCTAATACCACAGAAGGTGGGTGGGGAGGGCTTGGGATACAGCTTAATGGTAGAGCAATCACCTAGAATGCACTAAGTCCTGAGTTTGGTCTTCAGTATCACAAAAATAAATTGACTAAAAAAACAGTGACTAGAAAGTGTCTGGGCTTGTACTGATGTCAGTAAACCCACCTTGGGAATCCTTGCAGTGATGTTGGTGTTGAGCTGCCTCTGATTCTGATGCATCCAAAGCCATGTCATGGTGAGTGACCAGGCAGGACTCACAGGAACAGTTGTGTTGAGGTATGGAGGGTGAGAGGTTCTGACCTTATGACTTGAAGACTAGCAGTTTGGGTAGAGATGGAATGTCAACAAGCAGGTTGGGTGTATGGGATTTTAGGGAGAGTTTGTGCAGGAGGGGTAGGACTCAAAAAGGAGGGGAAAGAGTAAAAACATTTCTTCAGAGAACTGAAGAGCTCCTCATCAGCTTAAATTCCATTTGTTTTTCCCTCCCCATATCTGCTACAGAGGTTGCTAGGTAAGGCAGTAAGAAGCTTGAGCGCTCTCATCTCTACATTCTATTTTTTTGTGGTGATGGAAATGTAAAGGCTTTTCCGGGGTGCTGCTTTCAGTAGATGTTCAGGGGAAACAGTTTAGCTTCCTGTCACAACTGAGTGCTTTTCATGTGCCTTCCTCTCCTTTCTACACCTACTGTCCTCCTTGCTCTTGTTGGAATCCTCCTCCTCCCTCTTACTGCTTCTCCTTCACCTTGTGCCTGGCCCCTCGCCATTCCTTCTCTCATTCTCCCATTCCTTCCTTCTGTCTCACCCTCTGTTCTTCTCTTGTAGCACTCCTGGGGGACTTTCGTGTTGGGAAGGAACAGAAGATTAGAAGCCAGTGTGGCCGACAGGGTGGGGGCACTACTGAGAGGAGGCCTTGGGAACTGAGCTAAGAAGCAGGGAGGGGATCTCTTCTCTGGGGTCAGCAAAGGGTAATGAATTGGGCTCCTAATCCTCTATTCTCCTCTGCTGGAAGCTCTGAGGACATAGTCATCGAGGAGTTTACGAAGCAAGAGCAAGGCGGGGCAGAGAGCCAGAAGGCTTTGGTCACAGAGGAAGACAAGGAGAACTGAGCGCCTAGATCTGCCACCCCTGTACATGGCAGCCTCCACTGTAATGCTCTAATAAATCCTTCTGTCCAGACATGCCTATCACTCTTCTCCATTTCCTCCCCTGGGGAGTGCTGAGAATTTTCCTTCCTTTCCAACTCGCCCTCCCCACTGCTGTGATTATATTGCTCTTAGCAAGGACTTTTCCTCTGTGTGGCCTTAGACTTCTCTCTGGCACTGCTGCTCGCCCTCCTTTGTGGATCCTTCAGCTTTTTCTCTGGTCGTGGCCATCCCTGTTCCCACCCCATTATCTTACTCCTGGGATCACCCTACTGCCCCAACTGTCCCAAGCACCAGTACTAGTTTGTGGTGTTGCAAGAGCCCTAGGAGTAAGATGAGAGGGTGGGGCCATGCCTAGGCCTAAGTCTGATGCTCACTGAGGTTGAGGAGACAGCAGGTGGTAAAAGGTCAAATGCGGGAGGCAGGTTTACTCCCACCCTCATCTCAAGCCCACCTGCTCTACCAGCAGCTACATATGCTTTTGGACCTCATGAGACCCATAGCAGAGCAAGACCAGAGGTTTTGGCCTGGAGACCAACATGAAACTCAAACACCAGGCTCTATGCTAATCCAGACTGATATTCCAGGAGGGCAGAACAGTCTGTGCAGGTCTTAGGTTAGGCTTTGGGGATAGGAAGGCTGAGTGGTATAGGGTGAGAGCTTCTTCTGGAAACCAAGTTCCTCCTCTTTGGGAGTTGGGAGTACATGTGCTGGAAGTAGGGCTTCACAGAGATGGATGGGGAGAAAGGCCAGTGTGCGTCTACTTTGCTCTGCCTTGTACAGTGCTGAGGACATTCGTCCTCATCTGCTTCATCAAGGACAGATTGCACTGTGCCTGCCAAGTGAGCCCACTGCCAGTCACACAATAGTTTTGCCACTTTCCTTGGCCACCTCACTTGGAAAGCTCTTCTTTAGTCATTCCTTAGAAGTGCTGGAAAGTCAAGCCAGGACCTCATTAAGGGGCGTGCTCTCCTTCCGGTTCTAAAACTGCTTGGTATTGGGAGTGGTGGGAGGGGGTCATAGAGAGTATCTCTCTCTGTTGCAGGTAACTATTGAAATGAATTTCCTAAGACTATGCACTTAGAGAACCCAATAGTGTTAAAAGTTCATGCCATTAACTGTATTCCTCAACCCCTTTGGCTCATTCCTAACAGGTTAACACTTTCCCAAAATAGCTGCCCTCAAACTACCAAAGCCTGTGATGTTCTTTACTTTCTCTACCCTTATTAATCTTCAACTGTAACATTAAGATCTCATGAATTCTTAAATCTGCTGTTCTACGGGGTGCTTCCTTAATGACAATAGTATCTTGGGAGTGGCCAGACCCACTTAGTTTCAGGCAACAGCAGCCACTTTTTCGAGATCCAGTCTCCTAGACTCTTAGTTCTAGTTTTGATTTATCTATTTATTTTTTGGTACTAGAAACTAAACCTAGGGCCTTTGTGGTAAGCTCCACTGATATTGTGATGCTCCTGTGTCAGCCTCCTAGAGCACTGGAGTTCCAGCTATGCAGCCTCCTAAAGTACTGACATTCCAGAGCTAGATTCTAGCTCTTAAAGGCTAGTTCTTTTCTCTTTTTTCCCATCTGCCTCCTAAACATCTGCTTCATACAGATTAGCTAGAGTTATGGGACACAGCTGGCCAGGAGAGCTTTTGTAGCCTCATTCTGCAGCTTAATTTACAGCTTAGCTGCATTTGCAATTCAACAGTGCAGTGGTTGTCCATGATGACACAAGTGAAGTATAGGATGTTTTATTTGACAAGGGCGTTATGAAGGAAGCAACAGAGAGGCTGGTAAGACTAGGACAGGTGCATTATTCTCTCCAAACTTCCAAGAAGTGTTTCAACTTTGCAGCATATTTTCTTGTAGATACCGTTTCTTTCAAGATGGGTAAGCGGGTAGCTGTATGGTAAAAACAGACTACCCTGTTGACATTATATTGGTGGGAACAAAACTAATATGAACAACAAAAGGTCAGGTGTAAATACAATCTCTTCTGGTATACATCAAATTCCACCTCTGTGGGGAACGTCTACTAATGCTATTTACTTGGAGAAGTTATCAGAAAGCAGAAAGGCCATGGATTTAAGTCTTCAAGGGTTCCTGGCCCTAGCAAAGCATCATTACACTTGATGAAGATTTATTCCTGTCTACTAATTCTACATTACCACTTTATGGCCCTTCCGTTGTTTTGTATTTGTCCAGACAAGTTTGCAGAACTATCCTTTGCTTAACTGATGATGGATAAGGTTTTAGATGATGTCTATGTTGTTGGCTGAAAAGATTGATAGGTCGAGTTGAGAAGGAAAGCCTCAGTGAGGGGTTAAAGGCAAACAGAGTAGTCTTTTCCAGAGGAATATCTCTGGTTTCCTAAATATCAGGATATGAAATAAAGAACTTTTTTTCTTAAAATACAAGATATCAGTGTGTTTATTGAGATCAGAATCCGAACTGGTTACAATGTGAAAAATACACTAATTTCTTTTCATACTATTTCAACTGCACTGTCTCTACTACCTAACATCACTTTTCTTTTTGGATAACCTTCCCTTGTGCTACTGCAGGGTGGGAGGCGAGGTTCATCTTCCCACCATGCAGCACAAAAGGCTGAAATCTTCTTAGCCTCAAGTTCTTTTTCATTTACTTGTTACCATTCACATGTGCATAGCTATTTCTGGTACATGGTTTCTGTCTTTTTCTCTAGAATTAACTTCATCTCTGGTCCAAGAAGAGTGTCCTTCTCCCTGGCTTTGCCGGGGTTGGGAACACACAAGCAGAGAAGGCAAATTTCCTACGCTGAGTTGATGGCCAGGTTAATTTTCCTGCTTCAGTGGAATTTAAAGGATACTAGGACTAACTTAGTCCAAAGAAGCTCCTTGGTTTGTCTTTAGGTGAAGATGTCAGAATTCTTCATGCTTTTGCTAGAAATTGCTCTTGGGAGTTAAGGTTTGACTGTAGCTATCTCGTCCTATTACTCTCCCTAACATACACTTCAGGGGTTAAAACCTACTTAGAGCCTGTAAATACTCAGGCTCTAAGGTATTGTTCCTATCAATAGCTTGGGCCATCTCTGCCTAATCTCATAGGTTTATAAAATTTGGACTTTCCTTACCAACGTTACCCTCCACCTCCAGGTACAGGTTTTACATACTTGGCCATTTACCTTCTAGATTTTGTGCATAGGAGCAAAACACAACCCCCTAAAAGTGCAATTTCAGCTTGCATCTCACTGCTCCTTGCAGTGCCTGGAAATTTTTACCTTTTTTTTCTTAAACAGTCAAAAGATAACTATGGGAGGTATGGTTCTATAGCATCTGGGGAAAACCTCACAGGCCAATACAATATATTCTTTATTGTTTCCTTACATTCACCCTCAATAAAGAACTGGCTCCTTGGGCAGCCCTTTCAGGACCCCTCCTATGTCTCAGGAGCTATTCCTAGTCTCCATTCCTTTTTTCCAGTGTTTTCCTACTCTTAATGTCTGTTGTTCCTTAGAATTACCCATGTTGTACCCACCTCATGATTTTGCTGTATACAACTTCACGAGATAGGTTTGTCGGCTGCCCATTTGGAACACTTCCTGTCTCCAGGAGCTATACCTATTCTCCATTCCTCTATTCCAATTCCCCATTCCTTTTCTCCAATAAATTTTCCTGCTCTTAAAAAAAGTTGCTCCGTTAGCCTAAGTGTGCTATGCTAACACCCTCACACTATTTCTACGCTTCCACAATGCAACCGCCCCATGTCAGTGCCCCAACACAGAACCGTTCCAAGTACTGCAAAAGGAGACCCCCACTCCTTTAACTATGTTTACCACACTTCTAAGATTTAGTCTTTTTAATCTCTTAATCAGTGAGTCTTAGACCTCAATATTTCACCCACTCAGCCAATGTTGTAGAAGTATCTAGGCCACTATTTTCTCAGATGGCCACTGGGTGTCAGCAGAGCAAACAGAGCCAGCATAGAATAAAATATTTCCCAAGAAGCAGAAATGGGAAATTTACTTCCAGATCCACTGGAAAGGGATAGTGCCCACCTAGCACTGGTACTGAGCCTCTAGAAGGAGAACGTTAGTAAAATTGGAGTGGGATATATGGGAAGCAAGAGTTTCCTCACAAAGATATTTAACAGTGTTCCCCAGGGTCCAAAAAGACTTACCTTATTTAAGAAATCACATTTCCATGTTCTACCTCAGACCACCAGAAGCATGCTCCAGGGGAAGGAATGCTAAATACATTCTTAAATGCCATGGGATTCTTTTAAGGCAAATTTGAGGTTTTCATCAGAGGGCACTCTATCCCCTACTTCACCAAAAATCTTTGTTCTGAATGGGTACTTTGCACAAGCCAGTGGAGATACCACACATGTGACCCAGCATTGCTAACAACAGATTAGTAACTAGATCTCTAACAAACTGGCAGAAGGTTCTTTAGGGTGAGGGAAAAAGAGGGAAGCTGCTAGTTAGCCAACCTATAGGTTAGAAATTGGCACACAAGTTCTTATTGCTGCCTCTGAAAAAAAGTCCATCTAAGCATTGGTCTAAGTTCCGGATTAAAGAATCCAGGAAGGAAGAATTATACTAATTTTGCCCCTGCAGAGAAAAACCCAAAGCTCTTAGGGGAAGGGGTACTGTTGTTCCTGGTACCCTTCACCCTATGCCATTCTTTGATTACACTGTGGCTAAAGTTCTGCTGCCTCATTACAGTTCTGGCCAGGCATAGATAAGTATTGTCTTAATTACTTTTCTTTTGTTCCTGAGACAAAATAACCGACGCCCAAAGTTAAAAGGAGGAAAGGTTTATTTAGTTGTTTGTAAAGGTTTCAATCCATAATCAGCTGGCTCCAAAGCAGGACTGCACACAAGTAAAGATGGCAGATGGACAATGGTTCATGGTGGTGGGAGACAGCAAAAGCAACAAGAGTGACCTTTTCATGGCACCCAGAGGTTA